>NC_071996.2:89063750-89365520 GCF_028885655.2 Pongo abelii
CTGAAAATATAAAGCCATAGGAGAAAACATTGAGTAAATGCTTGAAGACATTGGTCTGGGCAAAGATACTTTGTGTAAGACTTCAAAAGTACAGGCAACTACAGCAAAAATAGACAAATGGGATTATATTCAGTTAAAAACCTTCTGCACAGCAAAGGAAACAATCAATGGAGTGAAGAGACAACCCACAAAATGGAAGAAAATATTTATAAACTATCTGACAAGATTAATAACCAGAATATATAAGGAGCTCAAACAACTTAAAACAACAATCTGCTTTTAAAATGGGCAAAAGATCTGAACAGACATTTCTCAAGACAAATAGCCAACAGTGACATGAAAAACTGCTCCACATCACAAGCTGACTTTTAAAAAGGTAAATCTTTTTATATACCATTCTTCTACTTGTAACCCTTCTTTAATAGATTTGTATTGCTTTTCAGAGGAAATTTCAAACATTAGTATGGCTATGTCTCTCTATAATCTCTATCTCCAGTCTTAACTCACATCATTCTCACTCCTGTCTATAGTTCATTCTTTGGAACTGTTGCACCTTTGCACATGCTGTTGCTGTTACTGAAATGCATTTACTCCTTCTTTCCTTCAATCCTTTTACAAATTATTTCCCATTTATTATTTAAATCTCAAATGAAACAGAACATCTTTAGAGAATGTTTCACTATTCTATTTAAATTACGTTATGATGTTATAATCTCTCATAATTATAATACTTTACTATGATTTTTCCTATTTGAAAATAATGGATTTATTTATTGCTATTCTAAGTACTCGTTTTCATCTCAATGCTATAATATTCCATAGATAAACAATCATACCTGTTTTGTTTACCATTGTACTCCTGGAACCCACCTAGTGTCTGGTATATGAAAAAGGCTCAATAAATATTTATTTGAGGGATAAAAACATTCTTCCATTATAGATACAAAAAGTGGAACTTAGAGATAACAAAACTTGTTTCTAAGTCACACTGCTAAAAAGAGGAAGAACAAGGATTAGAATCTAAGTATATAGTACTCTAAAGTCTGTTCACTTATTCAACTGAGCCACTCCCTTCTTAGAACTGTCCCAGCGACTCAAGTACAAAGAGGAACTTAAAATAGGTTTGCTCATCCTTTCCCTTCAGTTTTAGTAGCTTTAAGTGACAGTTACAAATACTGGCTATTATCTCAATACAGTGCCAACTGTCTGAGCCAACAGCATCCATTCCACTTATACAGTGACAAAATTCTAGATGACCAATGAGAATCGCAGCCAGAATATGTTTGGCATGTCAGCACAACCAATGAACACAAATGTTTTTAGAGAGTTAAGTTTATTCTCCATTTTGTCAAGCAGATGGCAAAACTACAGCTTGCAACTTTGATGAATTGTTTGCCACATGCAGATGGTAGAAAAGAAATAAATTACAAACACATGAAAATGTGGTTTTCAACTGTTCCATGGTGCTACTATGTTGGCCAGGAAAGAAGTGGAATTTCTATTGGCTTGAATTTCATGAGATTTTACATTTGAATCAAATGAGTTCAAATTTGGGTCAAGACTTTTAAAAAATGTACAGCTTGTCCTTTTGTGTCTCCTCTATTACATTTTCAGACTATTAGATTTATTGAGTTATGTATGCACAACTTGGATAAAGTTAACTGCTGAGCATTAGTGCTTATTTTACTCTACTATTAAATAATTTTCTAATACAGCCTAATAACTTACTTTTTATTTCTTCATGAATTTTGACAAAAGTTTTGTCAGAATTTTGAACATGAAAAATGCTGAAGTGATGTCTTCATCACATCAGTCATCTCTCAAGGAAATGTAAGCTTGCTATAAATACAAAAAAATGATGTCTATAAATATCAAAGAGTTGATGTTTAATATGATATGGCTCTGTGATAAAAAATGTTAATGTTTTTGTTGTTATTTTAATTTATCATTTTATTTTTCATTTCCTATATTTATATTATGAGATTTTGTTTGGGTTTGCTAAGCAACTTTTGTTAAGTCTGTTGTTGGCCTTCCTATTTACTCCTACCCTGTGTTGCTGAAGAGAAAAAATCTTAAAAAATGAATTATACAAGAATAGATGAAATAAATCTAATTCCAAATTTATATATATATAAAAGTAATACAATTAATGTATTATAACACAATATAATACAAATGAAATGTATGAAAGAAATGAAGGTGTCATTTTGTCTAGATGACATGTGGTCATAGATATTCCCTTACTTTAACTGGAAAAATTAAAAGAAAACAGAAAAAGCTCATCAAAATCTATCCTAGCCACATCACATAGATTTAATTAAATCTTCACTTTGAAAACAATGCTATAAAGAGAACTCTTTCCCTTCCTCACAATTCTCTTACCCTTCAAGTGAGGCAGAGTACTCCCTTGGGATATTTTCTACCTTAAAATAAATACTACAAGAAAATGGTGAAATAATAGTGGCTTCTATCAGTCATGGGATGCCAGCTCTTAGGCCTTAGCTTCTCTCACTTACTAAGGAGCTGAAACCCAAAGAATCAGTTTCAGGCCTCAATCTGATTCTTAAAATACTATATACAGCATATTGCCAACACTCAGCCTGCCGTGGTTATTATATCCCTTTCTTGTCACCAAGACTGGGATGGAGGGGGGTGGTTAACTCTATGACATTGAATATTGTTACATCAGACACAAGGTTTTTTCATTTTCAGAAATCTTGAACATATCTGGTGCTCTAATGTCTCCTTTAATAGCTTACTGTATTCATCTGTTTTCACACTGCTATAACCATATACCTGACACTTGGTAATTTATAAAGAAAAGACTTTAATTGACTTGCAGTTCTGCATGTCTAGGGAGGTCTCAGGAAACTTACAGTAATGGCAAAACGAGAAGAGGCACGTCATACGTGTCTTCTTTCATGCAAGAGCAGGAAAAATTGCCTTATAAAACCATTAGATCTCATGAGAACTCACTCACTATCATGAGAACAGCATGGGGAAAATGGCCCCATGATCCAATCACTTCCCACTTGGTTCCTCCCTCGACATGTGGGGATTAGGGGGATTACAATTTAAGATGACATTTGGGTTGAGACATTGAGTGAAACCATATCAGTTACCCACCGTCCACTTTTCCCTTCCTTTCTAGGATGTTTTATTTGTTCATCAAACATTTACAGAGCGCCTACTCTGTCCCAGATTCAGAACCACACATCTCTTACAGTGAAAAATATGGAAACTGTCCTCCCCTTTTATGAACATCAACATAAAACAATTACGTTTGATTTGTGTTTTTCCACTTACCATTCAAAACTTACATGCATGCTTCTTCCTGCATATGCCTCTTCAAAATAATATTTCAATAATTATATTTTTAATTTGTTAAGGAATAATAACTTTTACAAGTATATGCTACTAATGGTTTTTACAATACCTCCTGGAATGCCATAAAATGAATGTAAAAACTAATTCTCCTCACCATCAGTGCAATTAGAGAGTCTATTCCAAAATTTCTTCCCTCTCTGGTTAAAACGTAATGAAGCTTAGGAGGCATGAGGTGCATTATAGTTAAATTTTAGTATTTTTTTATTTTCTTCATTAATTCCAGTAATTTTGTCAAAGGTAATGTAAAAGAGGCAATCTAGTAGTTTTTGGTCCCCCACAAAAAAAAAAAAAAAAGAAATAATTTTGTGGACTAGTCATATACCAATGTGGTTCTCACCCTTATAAGATAATTAAAATCATTTGGGGAACAAACAAAACAAAGCTTGTCCAGGCTCCTTATTGGCATTAATATTACTTCGTATTACTCCAAATAATTCTAATGTGCAGTTACAATTAAGTTGTAACCCACAAATCCAACATAACATTTACTTATGGATTTCTGCACTTTCTCTGTCAAACGCTCCTTCCCAACTTACTTTTTCTTAACAAAATTGATCTTTTAGAATAGTTTTAGGTTCACAGCAAACCTGAGCAGAAGGTACAGGGATTTCCTGAATCTCTCTGCCCCTAGACATGCATGGCTTCCCCCATATAAACATCCCCCACCAGAACGATGCATGTTACAATTGATGAACCTACACTGACATATCATTATCACCTAGAACCAAACTTTACATTAGGGGTCACTTTCGTTGTTGTATATTCTAAGAGTTTGGACAAATTTATACTGGCATGTATTTTTTCACCATTATAGTATCGTACACAGTACTTTCACTCTCCTAAAAATCCTCTCCACATCACCTATTGATTTCTCCTTTCCCCTTAACCTCAAGCAACCACAGATCTTTTTATTATCTCCATAGTTTTTCATTTGCAAAATGTTATATAGTTGAAATCATATATTATGTAGCCTTTTCACACTGACTTCTTTCACTTAGTCACATGCATTTAACTTTCCTTCATGTCTTTCATGCCTTAATAGCTCATTACTTTTTGTCTCTGAAGAATATTTCACTGTCTAAATATACCAGAGTTTGCTTATACATTGACCTACTGAAGGGCATCTTGGTTGCTTCCAAGTTTTAGCAATTATGAATAAAGCTGCTACAGACATCCTTGTTTAGGTATTTGTGTGGACATAAGTTTTCAACTCCTTTAGGTAAACACTACAGAGTTGTGATTGCTACATCACCTGGTAAGAACATGTAGTTTTGTAAGAAACTGACAAACTTGTCTTCTGAAGTGACTGTGCCATTTTGCACGCACCAGCAATCAATAACTGAGAGTTCTCATTGTTCCATATCCTCATGAGCATTTGATGTTATCAGAGGTCTGGATCTTGGACCTTATAATAAGTATGTAATGGTGTCTCCTTCTTGTTGTAATTTGCTTTTCTCTGATGACATATAATTTTCAAATGCATATTTGTCATCTTTATATCTTCCTTGGTAAGGTGTACATTAAGGTCTTTGACCCATTTTTAAAATCACATTTTTTTCTTATTGTTGAATTTTAAAAGTTCTTTTTATATTTTAAATAACTGTCTTTTACCAGATATATCTTTTGCAAATATTTTCTCCCAGTCTGTGGCTTGTCTTTTCATTCTCTTGACAATGTATTTCCCAGCACAGATTTTTTTTATTTTGATGATATCCAAATTATTTTTTCTTTCATTGATTATGCTTTTGCTGTTGTAACTAGGAGGGCATAGTCAAACCCAAAGTCATCTAGATTTCCCCAATATTATATACTAAGTTTTTTTTGTTTTAGTTTTGTTTTACATTTAGGTCTGTGATCCATTTGTGAGTAAGTTTTGTCAGGAGTGTAAGGTTTCTATCTAGATTCATTTTGGGCAGGGAGTGAATGTCCGATTATTCCAACACAATTTATCGAAAAAACTGTCTTTGCTCCCTTGTAAGGCCTTTGCTCCTTTGTCAAAGATCAGTTGGTTATATTGATCCGGGCCTGTTTCTGTGCTCTCTGTTCTGTTCCACTGTTCTATTTGTGTATTCTTTCACCAATATCACACGGCCTTGATTACTGTACCTTTATCATAAAAGTCCTATGCTGTCAGTCCTCCAACTTTTTTCTTCTCCTACATAATTGTGTTCATTATTCTGTGGCCTTTGCCTTTTTATACCGAACTTTACAATCAGTTTGTCAATACCCATAAAATAACTCACTGGGATTTTGAATGGGACTGCATTGAATCTAGAAATCAAGCTGGAATTCACTGAAATCTTGATAAAATTGAGTCTTCCACTCCATAAACATGTAATATCTCTCTATTTCTTTCACCAGAGTTTTTTTAATTTTTCTCATATAGATGTCATATATATTTGGTTAGATTTATATCTAATATTTCATTTTGGGGGATGCTAATATAAATGATATTGTGTTTCTCATTCCAAATTCCAGGGTCTTATTGCTGATATATAGAAAAGCAATTGACTTGTGTGTACATTGACTTTGTATTTTTCAAGCTTACTATAATTATTTCTCAGTTCCACGAGTTTTTCTGTCAATTTTGGGGGGCTTTCTATGTGGATAATCATGTCATTTTGAAAACAGACAGTTTTATTTCTTCCAAATCAATATATATTTATTTTAATTTTATATTTTATTGTATTAGCTAAGACATCCAGTACACTGTTGAAGAGCAATGGTGAGATGGGCCATTCATGCCTTGTTTCTGAGCTTCTTGAGAAAGCTTCAAGTTTCTGTTAAGCATAATGTTAGCTGCAGAATTTTTGCAGATATTCTTTAGAAAGCGGAAGAAGTTCCCTTCTATTCCTAGTTTACTGTAAGTTGGTTTTTTTTTTTTTTTTATCATGAATGAGTCTTGAATTTTGTCAAATGCATTTTTTCCAGTTTTTGGATATTCTGTTCTGGTTTGTTTTTTTGTTTTTTTTTTTTTTTCTTCTCAGTATTTTTCCTGTTGGCTTTTCAGGTTTGGAGGTTTCTATTGAGATATCCTCAAACTCAGAGTGTTTTGCCTCCAATATCCAGCTACTGATAAGCCTATCAAAGGTATTCTTTATTTCTACTATGGCATTTTTTTTATGTATTAGGTTTCTCTAGAAGGATAGAACTAATAGGAGATGGGAATGAAGCGGAGCTTATTAAGGAATATTGACTCATGCGATCAAACTGAAATCCCAAAATAGGCCATCTGCAAGCTGAGGAGCAAAGAAGCCAGTCTGAGTTCCAAAACCTCAAAAGTAGGGAAGTTCACAGTGCAGCCTACAGACTATGGCCAAAGGCTCGAGAGCCCCTGGAAAACCACTGGTGTAAGTCCAAGAGTCCAAAAGCTGAAGAACTTGGAGTCTGATATTCAAGGGCAGGAAGCATCCAGCATGGGAGAAAGAAGGATGGAAAACTCTGTCAGTCAAGTTTTTCCAACTTCTGCCTGTTTTATTCTAGCTGCACTGGCAGCTGATTAGATGTGCCCACCCAGATTGAGGGTGGGTCTGCCTCTCCCAGTCCACTGACTCAAATGTGAATCTCCTTTGGCAACACCCTCACAGACACACCCAAGAACAATACTTTGCATCCTTCAATCCAATCAAGATAACACAGAATATTAACCATCACATCTTATAATCTCCATCTGTCTGCTTACATTGGCCATTTATTCTTTCATGTTCTTTGTTCTGGTTCTGATGTTGCTCCGTCTTTTCAAACTTTGTTTTTTGTCTTTTAATATATCTTGTAATTTTTTTTTCAATAGCCAGATATAATATATTGAGTAAAAGAAACTGCAGTAAATAGGCCTTTAATAATGTGGTGGTCAGACGTAGGGGAAGCATTCTATAGCCCTTTGATTAAGTCTCAGTCTTCTCATGAGTCTTTGCCTCTGGACTATGAACAGCACATATTCTTCACAGGTTTTTTACACCCAATAGGTGGGATGAGATGGTTAGAGTAGGCTGGATGAAGTATTTCCCTTCTCCCATGTGGAAGTTTATAGGTGGCTGGAGTGGGGTATTTCCTTCCACCAAGTCAGGCTGTGATAGAACTCCAACAGGTTGGGCTTTGGTTGAATAGTTTCTCTTAAGTACAAATCTTGTTAAGAAGAACAGAATGCTCTGGCATATTTCGAATTTTTTTTTCTCCTCACCCTGCCAAAGCACAAGGGGATTTTTCTCTAATATTCACTGTGAGGACCTGGGAGAACTCCAGAAGGTAAAACTCACAAAAATGTGAGGGCCCCTAATGACCAGGTCCCCCTGGAATTTTTTTCTCAGACTTGTCCACATTGAACCTCCGAAAATTCTTTAATTACATTTTAGGTTTCCCTACCCCAAAACTGGTTACTGTGAAGGTTTCAGCTCATGAGTTTCTGCTTTTGTAAGCTGGGATTCTCTGTATTTGCTTGCAATCTCTCCAGTTTTTGAGTCAGTAGCTTCCCCTGTGATCGTACTTCTCTTACTGATCTAAGGGAAGTTGTTGCTTTTTAGTTTATTCAGCTTTTCACTTGTTAGGCCAGAGTGGCAACTTCAAGCTTTGTCCATACTTGACCAGAACCCAAAAGTCCTCTTTCCCAACATTTTAATTATTGTCTCATGTTCAGAATTTCATGTAAACTTTTTTACTGATAAAATATATATTGCTTGATCATTTCAATTTGCCCTTTTGCAGAACACTTACAGAGACACTGTTCTGTTTTTGCTGATTACTACCAGATTACTGATTTCTCATTGTTCCCATTCTAGGTCCAAACTGCTTAAAAAGCCCTACCTAGATCATTTCTGACTTTTGCTGTAATGCATTTCATTGCTGCCTTGACTTACAAAATGTTATCTCAGAGTCTAGTTGACAAGAAGTACAAGTTTCACTTTGATGACTCTAGCAATCTGAAGGAAAGCCTTTCCACTGACTCAACACCATTGCTTCCAGGTTTTCTATGGCTTATAACAAATGACAGCACATTTGCTGTCAGGCAGAAAACTAGCCATTCTAGTAGTGTCAGTAGGTACAAAGAGGGAAAGTACTTTTTCTATAGAAAAAATCATTATAAGAAACTTTTTTTTTGTCCAGGAACATGTACAAAAGCCTATTTACTTATGTGGATTTTGTGTTTAACAAAAGAATTGAACTTTCATTTATTTTTAGTAAGTAAATAAAAATCTAAAACTGTCTACCTGTTTCATATTATTCATAACAGAAGTAAAGATAAGAGATTAAGAGATAAATGAGAAATAAAAAGAATAGAAAGGAGAAAAGAAAGATATACCAAGATATTAAAGGAGAGAAAGAAACTCGCATCTAGAGAGAGGCTAAAGCCATCTCCTCAGGTGATGCAGGGTGTATCCTGCCCAGGGTCCCTGGAAAGTAGGGACTGGAAATAAGCTTTTGGTTGGTTTGCTCACTAATTTCCTGCATCTTGCATGCCCATGGAATTGACATCTTCTTAAAAATTTGTACAAAGATACCTATGAATTTTCAGAAGTTTAGAGAAAGGCACTAGAGAGACTAGAGAAGGGAAATTAAAAAGCAAAGCATATACAAGAGCCTGGGGGAAGGGGAGGAGGAAAGCGAGAAAAAAAAGAAGAGTGAAAAAAGAAGAGAGCTAGGCAAGATAATGCTACCTTTTCTTTGCAAGTACTTTGCCTTTCCCCTTAGACCCCCTTGGTCAACTTGTAAACACTCTTTCATTTAGTGTCAATTGTAACCTCTTCTCTTCCAGGAGGTAAAGAATGAATCTCCAGGCAGAACTGATCCCTCCTACACACACACACACACACACACACACACACACACGTGCGTACGTGCGCGCACACACACACACACAACTATATCTACTACAGTAAGTTGTCATGTATTCCATATATTGTCCATATTCCCATATACTGTGATTTCCTTAATGATAGACACAAAGCCTTTTTTATGACCTAAGGCCTGATATGTTTAAATGTTTAATGCTTGCTTGATGGATAATTGAACCTATGAAAGCATTTTTTTTTTTTTTTCTTTTTTTTTTTTTTTTTTTTCTTCTTTTATTATTATTTATTATTATTAAACTTAAGGTTTTATGGTACATGTGCGCAATGTGCAGGTAAGTTACATATGTATACATGTGCCATGCTGGTGCGCTGCACCCACCAACTCGTCATCTAGCATTAGGTATATCTCCCAGTGCTATCCCTCCCCCCTCCCCCCACCCCACAACAGTCCCCAGAGTGTGATGTTCCCCTTCCTGTGTCCATGTGTTCTCATTGTTCAATTCCCACCTATGAGTGAGAATATGCGGTGTTTGGTTTTTTGTTCTTGCGATAGTTTACTGAGAATGATGATTTCTAATTTCATCCATGTCCCTACAAAGGACGTGAACTCATCATTTTTTATGGCTGCATAGTATTCCATGGTGTATATGTGCCACATTTTCTTAATCCAGTCTATCATTGTTGGACATTTGGGTTGGTTCCAAGTCTTTGCTATTGTGAATAATGCCGCAATAAACATACGTGTGCATGTGTCTTTATAGCAGCATGATTTATAGTCCTTTGGGTATATACCCAGTAATGGGATGGCTGGGTCGAATGGAATTTCTAGTTCTAGATCCCTGAGGAATCGCCACACTGACTTCCACAAGGGTTGAATTAGTTTACAGTCCCACCAACAGTGTAAAAGTGTTCCTATTTCTCCACATCCTCTCCAGCACCTGTTGTTTCCTGACTTTTTAATGATTGCCATTCTAACTGGTGTGAGATGGTATCTCATTGTGGTTTTGATTTGCATTTCTCTGATGGCCAGTGATGGTGAGCATTTTTTCATGTGTTTTTTGGCTGCATAAATGTCTTCTTTTGAGAAGTGTCTGTTCATGTCCTTCGCCCACTTTTTGATGGGGTTGTTTGTTTTTTTCTTGTAAATTTGTTGGAGTTCATTGTAGATTCTGGATATTAGCCCTTTGTCAGATGAGTAGGTTGCGAAAATTTTCTCCCATTTTGTAGGTTGCCTGTTCACTCTGATGGTAGTTTCTTTTGCTGTGCAGAAGCTCTTGAGTTTAATTAGATCCCATTTGTCAATTTTGGCTTTTGTTGCCATTGCTTTTGGTGTTTTAGACATGAAGTCCTTGCCCATGCCTATGTCCTGAATGGTAATGCCTAGGTTTTCTTCTAGGGTTTTTATGGTTTTAGGTCTAACATTTAAGTCTTTAATCCATCTTGAATTGATTTTTGTATAAGGTGTAAGGAAGGGATCCAGTTTCAGCTTTCTACATATGGCTAGCCAGTTTTCCCAGTACCATTTATTAAATAGGGAATCCTTTCCCCATTTCTTGTTTTTGTCAGGTTTGTCAAAGATCAAATACTTGTAGATATGTGGCATTATTTCTGACGGCTCTGTTCTGTTCCATTGATCTATATCTCTGTTTTGGTACCAGTACCATGCTGTTTTGGTTACTGTAGCCTTGTAGTATAGTTTGAAGTCAGGTAGTGTGATGCCTCCAGCTTTGTTCTTTTGGCTTAGGATTGACTTGGTGATGCGGGCTCTTTTTTGGTTCCATATGAACTTTAAAGTAGTTTTTTCCAATTCTGTGAAGAAAGTCATTGGTAGCTTGATGGGGATGGCATTGAATCTGTAAATTACCTTGGGAAGGATGGCCATTTTCATGATATTGATTCTTCCTACCCATGAGCATGGAATGTTCTTCCATTTGTTTGTATCCTCTTTTATTTCCTTGAGCAGTGGTTTGTAGTTCTCCTTGAAGAGGTCTTTCACATCCCTTGTAAGTTGGATTCCTAGGTATTTTATTCTCTTTGAAGCAATTGTGAATGGGAGTTCACTGATGATTTGGCTCTCTGTTTGTCTGTTATTGGTGTATAGGAATGCTTGTGATTTTTGCACATTGATTTTGTATCCTGAGACTTTGCTGAAGTTGCTTATCAGCTTAAGGAGATTTTGGGCTGAGACAATGGGGTTTTCTAGATATACTATCATGTCATCTGCAAACAGGGACAATTTGACTTCCTCTTTTCCTAATTGAATACCCTTTATTTCCTTCTCCTGCCTAATTGCCCTGGCCAGAACTTCCAACACTATGTTGAATAGAAGTGGTGAGAGAGGGCATCCCTGTCTTGTGCCAGTTTTCAAAGGGAATGCTTCCAGTTTTTGCCCATTCAGTATGATATTGGCTGTGGGTTTGTCATAAATAGCTCTTATTATTTTGAGATACGTCCCATCAATTCCTAATTTATTGAGAGTTTTTAGCATGAAGGGTTGTTGAATTTTGTCAAAGGCCTTTTCTGCATCTATTGAGATAATCATGTGGTTTTTGTCTTTGGTTCTGTTTATATGCTGGATTACATTTATTGATTTGCGTATATTGAACCAGCCTTGCATCCCAGGGATGAAGCCCACTTGATCATGGTGGATAAGCTTTTTGATGTGCTGCTGGATTCTGTTTGCCAGTATTTTATTGAGGATTTTTGCATCAATGTTCATCAAGGATATTGGTCTAAAATTCTCTTTTTTTGTTGTGTCTCTGCCAGGCTTTGGTATCAGGATGATGCTGGCCTCATAAAATGAGTTAGGGAGGATTCCCTCTTTTTCTATTGATTGGAATAGTTTCAGAAGGAATGGTACCAGCTCCTCCTTGTACCTCTGGTAGAATTCGGCTGTGAATCCATCTGGACCTGGACTTTTTTTGGTTGGTAAGCTATTGATTATTGCCACAATTTCAGCTCCTGTTATTGGTCTATTCAGAGATTCAACTTCTTCCTGGTTTAGTCTTGGGAGGGTGTATGTGTTGAGGAATTTATCCATTTCTTCTAGATTTTCTAGTTTATTTGCATAGAGGTGTTTGTAATATTCTCTGATGGTAGTTTGTATTTCTGTGGGATCGGTGGTGATATCCCCTTTATCATTTTTTATTGCATCTATTTGATTCTTCTCTCTTTTTTTCTTTATTAATCTTGCTAGCGGTCTATCAATTTTGTTGATCCTTTCAAAAAACCAGCTCCTGGATTCATTTATTTTTTGAAGGGTTTTTTGTGTCTCTATTTCCTTCAGTTCTGCTCTGATTTTAGTTATTTCTTCCCTTCTGCTAGCTTTTGAATGTGTTTGCTCTTGCTTTTCTAGTTCTTTTAATTGTGATGTTAGGGTGTCAATTTTGGATCTTTCCTGCTTTCTCTTGTGGGCATTTAGTGCTATAAATTTCCCTCTACACACTGCTTTGAATGCATCCCAGAGATTCTGGTATGTTGTGTCTTGGTTCTCGTTGGTTTCAAAGAACATCTTTATTTCTGCCTTCATTTCGTTATGTACCCAGTAGTCATTCAGGAGCAGGTTGTTCAGTTTCCACGTAGTTGAGCGGTTTTGAGTGAGATTCTTAATCCTGAGTTCTAGCTTGATTGCACTGTGATCTGAGAGACAGTTTGTTACAATTTCTGTTCTTTTACATTTATTGAGGAGAGCTTTACTTCCAAGTATATGGTCAATTTTGGAATAGGTGTGGTGTGGTGCTGAAAAAAATGTATATTCTGTTGATTTGGGGTGGAGAGTTCTGTAGATGTCTATTAGGTCCGCTTGGTGCAGAGCTGAGTTCAATTCCTGGGTATCCTTGTTGACTTTCTGTCTCGTTGATCTGTCTAATGTTGATAGTGGGGTGTTAAAGTCTCCCATTATTAATGTGTGGGAGTCTAAGTCTCTTTGTAGGTCACTCAGGACTTGCTTTATGAATCTGGGTGCTCCTGTATTGGGTGCATATATATTTAGGATAGTTAGCTCTTCTTGTTGAATTAATCCCTTTACCATTATGTAATGGCCTTCTTTGTCTCTTTTGATCTTTGTTGGTTTAAAGTCTGTTTTATCAGAGACTAGGATTGCAACCCCTGCCTTTTTTTGTTTTCCATTTGCTTGGTAGATCTTCCTCCATCCTTTTATTTTGAGCCTATGTGTGTCTCTGCACGTGAGATGGGTTTCCTGAATACAGCACACTGATGGGTCTTGAGTCTTTATCCAGTTTGCCAGTCTGTGTCTTTTAATTGGAGCATTTAGTCCATTTACATTTAAAGTTAATATTGTTATGGGTGAATTTGATCCTGTCATTATGATGTTAGCTGGATATTTTGCTCGTTAGTTGATGCAGTCTCTTCCTAGTCTCGATGTTCTTTACATTTCGGTATGATTTTGCAGTGGCTGGTACCGGTTGTGCCTTTCCATGTTTAGCGCTTCCTTCAGGAGCTCTTTTAGGGCAGGCCTGGTGGTGACAAAATCTCTCAGCATTTGCTTGTCTGTAAAGTATTTTATTTCTCCTTCACTTATGAAGCTTAGTTTGGCAGGATATGAAATTCTGGGTTGAAAATTCTTTTCTTTAAGAATGTTGAATATTGGCCCCCACTCTCTTCTGGCTTGTAGGGTTTCTGCCGAGAGATCCGCTGTTAGTCTGATGGGCTTCCCTTTGATGGTAACCCGACCTTTCTCTCTGGCTGCCCTTAACATTTTTTCCTTCATTTCAACTTTGGTGAATCTGACAATTATGTGTCTTGGAGTTGCTCTTCTCGAGGAGTATCTTTGTGGCGTTCTCTGTATTTCCTGAATCTGAATGTTGGCCTGCCTTGCTAGATTGGGGAAGTTCTCCTGGATAATATCCTGCAGAGTGTTTTCCAACTTGTTTCCATTCTCCCCGTCACTTTCAGGTACACCAATCAGACGTAGATTTGGTCTTTTCACATAGTCCCACATTTCTTGGAGGCTTTGCTCGTTTCTTTTTATTCTTTTTTCTCTAAACTTCCCTTCTCGCTTCATTTCATTCATTTCATCTTCCAGGGCTGATACCCTTTCTTCCATTTGATCGCATCGGCTCCTGAGGCTTCTGCATTCTTCACGTAGTTCTCGAGCCTTGGTTTTCAGCTCCATCAGCTCCTTTAAGCACTTCTCTGTATTGGTTATTCTAGTTATACATTCTTCTAAATTTTTTTCAAAGTTTTCAACTTCTTTGCCTTTGGTTTGAATATCCTCCCGTAGCTCGGAGTAATTTGATCGTCTGAAGCCTTCTTCTCTCAGCTCGTCAAAGTCATTCTCTGTCCAGCTTTGTTCCGTTGCTGGTGAGGAACTGCGTTCCTTTGGAGGAGGAGAGGTACTCTGGTTTTTAGAGTTTCCAGTTTTTCTGCTCTGTTTTTTCCCCATCTTTGTGGTTTTAACTACTTTTGGTCTTTGATGATGGTGATGTACAGATGGGTTTTTGGTGTGGATGTCCTTTCTGTTAGTTTTCCTTCTAACAGACAGGACCCTCAGCTGCAGGTCTGTTGGAGTACCTGGCCGGCCGTGTGAGGTGTCAGTCTGCCCCTGCTGGGGGGTGCCTCCCAGTTAGGCTGCTCGGGGGTCAGGGGTCAGGGACCCACTTGAGGAGGCAGTCAGCCCGTTCTCAGATCTCCAGCTGCGTGCTGGGAGAACCACTGCCCTCCTCACAGCTGTCAGACAGGGACATTTAAGTCTGCAGAGGTTACTGCTGTCTTTTTGTTTGTCTGTGTCCTGCCCCCAGAGGTGGAGCCTACAGAGGCAGGCAGGCCTCCTTGAGCTGTGGTGGGCTCCACCCAGTTCAAGCTTCCAGGCTGCTTTGTTTACCTAAGCGAGCCTGGGCAATGGCGGGCGCCCCTCCCCCAGCCTCGCTGCCGACTTGCTGTTTGATCTCAGACTGCTGTGCTAGCAATCAGCTAGACTCCGTGGGCGTAGGACCCTCTGAGCCAGGTGCAGGCTATACTCTCCTGGGGCACCGTTTCCTAAGCCCGTCGGAAAAGCACAGTATTCGGGTGGGAGTGGCCCGATTTTCCAGGTGCTGTCTGTCACCCCTGGAAGGGGAACTCCCTGACCCCTTGCGCTTCCCGAGTGAGGCAATGCCTCGCCCCTGCTTCGGGGGGCGCACAGTGCGCTCACCCACTGACCTGCGCCCACTGTCTGGCACTCCCTAGTGAGATGAACACGGTACCTCAGATGGAAATGCAGAAATCACCCGTCTTCTGCGTCGCTCGCGCTGGGAGCTGTAGACCGGAGCTGTTCCTATTCGGCCATCTTGGCTCCTCACCCTCCCTATGAAAGCATTTTTAAACAGTATGGTATAAACTATAAGGTAGTGCTGCATGCAAAAAAGAGCCTGGGTTTTTGGCAGATTCAGATTAAATGCCCTCTTTACCACCTCTAAGATGTGATTTTGAGTATATTAGCTAAGTATTTAATCCTAAGTTTTCTCATCTACTTTCCTTAAGATAGATGTAAAAGCCTCATTCCTTAACAAATACAATGGTGGTAGGAATTAAGAATTAATGAAGGATGAATGAAGGAATAGGCCAAAGTCTTTCCAGCTGTCACTGAGCAGCATGGGTTAGTTGGAAGCTATTCTTATTTTGTTGCAATTATCTTTTATATTACCACAGACATCACTTTGTCTTTGGTATTAAACATTGTAAAGATGAAATTACCTTTTCCAGTGAAAATCCAACATAAAATTCAAACAAGTAGTAAAGCGTTCTGAAAACAGTAGCCATCAAGAACAAGAATTTTAACTTTTATTTTAGGTCCAGGGGTACACATGTAGGTTTGTTATACAAGTAAATGCATGTCATAGGAGTTTGTTGTACATATTGTTTAGTCACCCAAGTGCTAAGCCTGGTACTCAATAGTTATTTTTAAAAAAGAATATTTACACTAACTTTTGCCCACCCCACTCCACGCAGTCTTCTACCAAAATCTAATCCTGAAATTAAATTTTTATAAATATCAATATATAATGAGTCACACAAAGAAAAGTTATTACTATTTAACTCTCTCTTCATTTCCCACATCCTATTGATGAGCATGCTCTATTAATTTTACCACTTAACCTTTCCATATACTTGTCCTCTTCTCATCTACAACAATGTTGCCTAAGTTCACATCACCTTTCATGAAGATGATTGAGATCATCTCCAACTGGTATTCTTACTTGCCTCTTTCCACATTCTTTCCATTAGTCATTCTCAATCTGTTTTTCTTCTGGGAAATATAATGGAAGATATTCACAAGTGCACAACAAGGTTTTAATGAAACCAAGAAAAAATGGTTGCAGGCAAAGTATTAAACTAATTTATTCGTAGCTATAACTATTAATAGTATCTCAGTAGAGGTCAGTTTCAATAGGACAAGCCATGAAAAGATAAGCCATGGGTTTTGTACAATTCCAGGCCAAGGAAACTGCTCTTCTCTATTAAAGCAAATTAGGAAACAAATGAGTAGCATTATTAATAAAGTACAACTCTGTATTAGTCCATTCTCAAACTGCTAATAAAGACATACCCGAAACTGGATAATTTATACAAGAAAGAGGTTTAATTGACTCACAGTTCAGCATGGCTAGGGAGGCCTCAGGAAACTTACAATCATGGTGGAAAGGGAAGCAAACATGTCCTTCACCTGGAAGCAGGAAGGAGAAGAATGAGCAGAAGGGGGAAAAGGCCCTTATAAAATCATCAGATCTCATGAGAACTCACTATCAAGAGAACAGAATGAGGGTAACCACCCCATGATTAAATTACCTCCCATCAGGTCCGTCCCGTGACACATGGGGATTATGGGAACTACAATTCAAAATGAGATTTGGGTGAAGACACAGCCAAACCATATCAAGTTCCAAATGCTGTGCTTGAGAAACAGTATCATATTGTTACCAGCAAATATAAAACACAAGGATGACTATATGGCTTTCAACTTAAACTTTTCTATGTCTCATTGTCTATAGAATAGACCACACACTCCAATAAAGTTTATAATTACCTCTCCGCTTTATGACCTGGATATTCTCTCATCTGGATCCTGCCCATATCTTCGATTTTGACTTGCCATGTTGCTATTCCAATTCTACACTCTAGCCATAATGAACCACTTGAACTTCCCTGAATTCTTGATTGTATCTCACATTTTTAGAAGCCCAAGACTTCTTTATTGTATTTCTAAATGAATAAACTAAAAATTCATATAGTGCAAGTTGTTGGCGAATAAGTACAATGTTCTGCATGATATATTACAAAATAATGGAATTCTGAGGAAACGCAGAGGCCTGATGATCATCCAGCTTATCCTAACTTTGGCTGTCTTTATCACAGCTAAAATAATTTCACATTTCTGCTATTTCCGAATTTGCCTCTGAATCAAAAATTTGTACGTTCTGACTTTAGCACACTTTATCTCATCCATAAGAATAAAATACATATGAAATAAATATTACACCATATACAATGTTTCATATCATGTAATACACTAGTTAGCAATGGTTACATTTTTAAAGAAATCCATGTGATTTTATCTAAATTGTATTTCAAAACTCCAAATTTCAAAAGATATTAAAATGACTTAAAAGATAAATATCATTATAAAATTATTTAAGAAAACTAAAAAGAAGACAAAGAAAAAAAGAGAAGAAGAAACAGGAAAAAGAAGACAAGTTGCAATTACTGATTTTCTAATTGCTGGATCTAGGTATTTGGCTTTGCCAATATTTTGTGAAAAAAATGAGAACTTATTTAAAAAACTAGTACTACTGAAAAAGAAGATTGCTATTTATGGTGCTGCAATCTAAGAATTAATAAATAAAAGGCATCATTCTTCTGATGAGCTTTTTGATGAGTCTGTATATGCAACGTTTTGAAATTAGGGGATGAAAAGACATTAATTTATTTCCCTGCAAAAATGAGAGTAAGTTGGGGTCACTCAGGGCAATGCAGAAAAAGGAACAATGAAGAAAAGTAGAAACATGACAAAGGAGAAATATGTTAGCAAACCAGTGTGAGGCAGCAGTGATGTATGATGTGAGATGGCCAGTGAAAAATTACCACCTGTAGAAAGACTAAAAACCCTCTAAGACAGAAATTTTAAAGTTGGTTACATTGTAAGAATATCATACCCCAAACTCATGCTAAGACATACATCCCACCTAATCTTAAGCAGGCAAATGACTTGAGTGGGAGTTTTGCTTGTTAGTTAGTTTATACATTTACTTTATATAAATCATGGAACAAGGATAAATTTCAGGCCTGAGTCAACAAGACACAGTAACCTGAGCACCCTGTTTGGGCAGGTGAGATAATACCTAACCTGAAGCAAATTATCGGATCCAGAGGCTTAGAGCGAGTGACTTGTATTCTTTACTGAAGAATATAAGACCTGGGGGATTCACTTAAATGCCAAAGAGGGCTGCGGACTAACAAAGGGTCTGAAATGGAGGGTCAGTCTCAGCCTACCCGCCTCCGTGGTGGGAGGGAGATCCCAGCTGATAATCAGTCTACATTAGCTTTCTAAAAATTTCTCATAGCCACCAAATGCTAATGGGCCTACATGTGTATTTGCTACATATCAAAACACGACACATCATTTGATATTTAACTACGAGGCACTGCAGTGGAATCAGAATTTGATGGTTAATGGGCAAAATTCAACAAATTTGATGGTGACTAAGGAGATGCTCCAAGCAGACCTATATAGAGTTCTGTCAGTCAGTGTGATAATTATAATTCTATATATTCATATTGTAATTCTATAAATCCATTTATTATAGATTCAAAGAAATATGGCAGTATTAACTTAATTATCATGCAAAAAGATATTAAAAAGAAATACCAAGCGTTAATAAAATTTTCTCTAAAGACAATAAGAAATGTTGTTTGGCTTCTTCCACTCTGTATGGATGTCTTCCACAATATTTTTATTTTGTACTAGAAAAAAAATCATTTTAATTGTTCATGAACATCTTATTTATTTGGATGTAGTTGGAGATAAAGTACATACATACAATAGTTTTATGATTTTTCTAATTACTAATGCTATGCTACTGTGAGCTTTTCTAAATAAGAAACTTACATATATCAGTCCTCTTTTTAGTCTTACATTTTCTTACAACTATAAAGAAGACAAAGAACTCTGGAAAGATAATCTGTTGACAATATAGTTTAGCTTTCTCCCGGGGCAAAACTTCTTAGTCATTCACTGAAAATGTTATTGTGCATTACTTATATCAATTGAAATTGGATCTTCCTTACCTTAGGTGATTCACAGTTTTAACTGCTTAGGCCTGCCAGGTTGCTACCATATTTCTCCACACATCAGTGTCAGAGATAGCCTGGGCAGTCACCATTTATTTGTAATTGTGTTCTTAAGAATGGAAATAAGTGAAAATGGTAGAAAACCTCAGTCACTCTGCTGAACAGAATCTGGACTCTAAACCATTAGGGCTGTCCAATAAAGACCAAATTATTTTGCTGAACAGAAATGGAAAAAAAGTGTCAAACTGTCAACAGTAGACAAAATGCAGGTGTCATTTCTTAGGAACTTAGGAGACTAGACCATATCTTTTCTCAGGTAGAGTGTGTGTGTGTGTGTGTGTGTGTGTGTGTGTGTGTGTGTTTGTGTGAAAATTGAGAGACAGAAAAGGAAAAAGATCTGTCAAAACTACAGGACTTACATTTTCAAGCCATTCTGCTTCCAAACCTTAATATCTATTACTTTTCTTTCTCAGATATACAGCACTCTCAGAAGAGTTAGTTTCACACGCTATTTCTTCGACCTCAGCACAAACCCCTGCTTTAGCAATTGCAAAATTCTCACTCATTCTACAAGATTCAGCTCAAATTCTACCTTCCTGGACCGCTCTAGGCAGACTTTCCTGCTCATACATCTATTCACCCAGTTTATCCCCTTTATAACATCATCTTCTATTGAAACAGATTGGATATTTGCTGAGGATAGAGACAATATAGTTTGACGTTTGTATTCCAAAGACCAAGTAAAATACATATTTCTGAACCAAAGATCTTAGCAGTGTAACTGTCTGATTCTAATACTCAAACATTTGCTAGCTTTGGGAACATCAACAAAAGAGTCATGCTTCTATTTCTTTAATCATGAAATTAAAATTATGATAAATCCTATCTTGTAGAAGATTCTGTGAGGGTTAATTCAGATAATATTTATACAACACTTTGGAAAGGGCCTGGAACATAATAAGCCCTCAGTAAATACTGGCTTTTATTTCAATAACCAATATAAATTTTGGTTTTGTGAAGTAAATTTCACCTATGCCAGATAGGATGATTGGATAGATAGATAAATAGACGACTGATTGATAGAACAAATAGACTAAATACAAATGAAATAATCTCATTTATTTAAACAGACACAGAAAAATTAAATTCACACTAAGTATTAGAATCCTCATTTATCCTACTCATTACATACCATTTTGACAAAATGGAAAGTTATTTTTGTCAAAAACTTGTTTTATGAATAAACTATTTCACTTACTTTTTGACATTATATGAAAAGCTTTTTTAAAAAAATGGAAAACAAAAGTATATCCTTTATCTGATTTCTGATGAGAAAACACAGATGTGATATATTTATTCTTAAAGCTTCCTTCTGTATTATCAATCACTTTTCTGAGATTCTCATTTACTGTAAGAAGGTTTTAACCTAAACTAGGTAAGTTTGAATTCCTAGCCAATTCTTCCAAGAGGTGATTAAAGTCATTGTTACAGATGACTGGATTTGTAGGTCTTTAATTTGACTTTTAACTTACCAATGGATCATTAAATACTTCACATGCCATTCTTTTAAATGTAGTCAATCTAGTTGAAATCTAAGTCATTAAATAGGAAGCCCAACTGGGACAAATTTAGACTGCATTTGCACCAAGAAATTTTTTTCCAAACATTGTGATACAATTATTTCTTAAAGCTAAAATTTAAAAACTACTGAAGTATTTCAGGTATTGTATCACCTTAAAATGTATGTGATGCATGTAGGAAATTTGGATGTGAGTCAAAGAAGTAATATTTGTTAAAAGATTAAAAACTAAATGTTTTGAGAACAGTTTACTACTCATATATATCGTTCCCATCCTTACCAATCCTGTAGATCGTATTCCCTTGTCCAAAATTCAATTTAAGTAGTTTTACGAAAATGCTTGATTTGAGCCACTTAGGATTCTTCTTCTACCTCTAAACTATCTTTAAATTAAGGAAATAAATGTAGTAATGACTTTCTCTGTTACCTGTTTTCCATAAAACACACACATGCACACAAAGTGGGAATGTACCTCAACCAACCACAGTGCTTCAGGAATTTTAGGAATATTAGAGACAAATGGGTTTAGAGTAAGAGATGTGATAATATGATACATCAGCCTAAGATTCAGCACAGGCAAAAAAGAGAACTGCCTGAAAAATTATGGTAGATTTCTCCAATACCACACATAGGAAGTTCCAGAACCAGAGAAACAGAGGCTTGGAACAATAATGCATAATCGAGCAATTTGGATGTAAATTAAAAACAAATTACTTAGAACCTCCCTAATGTCTGGGATAAGAAACAACTTGATTTGGCATTTCATCCCAGGTCCTGAGTTAAGTAATCAGCCCTCAGCCCAGAGTCACACAGGCAGTAGTTTGAACCTGGGTCTCTGAACAGGTTCTCATCCACTATTATAAACTGATATCAATACAGAACATGAAGAAGTAGAGAGCCAAAGGACAGTAATACTTTGGTTCCATCCTCCCAAAATCCCATTGGAATGACAGAAGAAATATTTAAAAATTAAGATATATAAAGAAAATCACAGTGTCATTAGAAATCATAGGAAATGATACAGTTCATATCAGTGATACAGTTCAGAGCATGGCAGGTGGGGCCTTTGGTCATTTATGCTCCCTACAGCCAGAAATCTAACTGATGCATCTTCACAATCATTGCAGCTCTTACAGCCCCTGTCCCCACTTCTTAAGAGAAAATAATATGTGGCAATTGTCTTCTTACTTTGGAGGAGATATGCTGGCATGCTCCTCTCATAAGCAGATGCCAAGTTGGAATTAGCTCTACAAGAAATTTATTAAAAGCAAGTCCAGTGAGACGTAAAATGGGGAGGGAGCCAGAAGAGGCTGAGAGAACCATCAGACCATGGTGCAGGTTTGACTGATTGAAGGAAAGAGGAAAGAAGGAAGATTGGCCGGAACTGTCTTAGACTGCAGTACAGGCATATAAGAGCACATTGTGGAGTCTTTGAGCCAAAATCATTATCTGCCAGAGGAGTCCCACACCTCCTAAGAATGGGCCGTCCTTAGTACCCCTGTTGGCCTCAGTCACCTACCCCAGGAGATATAGCTTCATTGCAAACATGATGATGAATTTCTGAGCAACACAATTGGGGGCATTAGTCAATGATGCTCTGCATATTCTCTGATATTGAGAAACACATCTTTTTGGCCACCACAATTACAGAGAGATACAGACCAAAGCTCAATATTGAACAAAGAAAAAATTACATGTTCCTTTAAAAGTAAAGATAATTTTGAATGTTTGGAAATATAATGTACTGTGTATTTCAAAAAGCAAACCCAAACCTCTAACAAAATAAATTAAAAATTCTACCAGAGTCAAGAAAAATTCAAAATTAAAAGATATATTAATGTGGTGACAATGTGTCACAGATAGAACCAAGTATATTAATTGTCATTGAAAATAAAAATGGGTTATAAATAACCACAAAAATACAGAGGCCTTCCAATTTGCTACAAATCTAGAAATATGTGTTCCGGAGAAATGCACCTAAACTTTTACAAAACATTGAAATAAACAAATGGTCTGAGATACACTAGAGAAATCTTTATTAGGAAGAATGAAGAAAAGGAATGATGAAACAGATATAAATTGAGTTCACAAACTTAGATTTATAAGAAGATGATGCATTACTGTTTTTCTGTAAATTTATTTAATTTTAACTCCAAGCCCACATCGTGTGAAGCTGTAATAAAATTCAGACCACAGCTATTCTTGGAAGGTCCCTTTAGGATTAAGGTAAGGTCTTAGATTTTATTCAGCACTAGGATATTGGGGGTGGGGGCTAATTTAGCTAATTATTTTTTCATAATGATTAACATTTAGTTCCTCATTTTTCTACCCATATGGCTCTTTCAAATCTGTCATTTATTTCATCATTTTTGTGGCACAACTTGGGTCCTGAGTCTTTAATAATATTAGGGTTCTCTGGACTAGAATCCAGTTTCCTAGTGTATGCCATGGCCATTTCCTTTCATGACTGCCATATATGAATATCACTGCCAGGGCACAGGGTGTAGCTCTCTGTGGTGCACGGCACAGACCATTCTTTCCTATCCCTAGCAAAAAAAAGAAAAATCTTTGTTGTCTGTGGAAAATCACTCTCCGTAGCCTTTGGAAATTCCATAGCCTTTGGACACTCTCTTCCATTGAGCCCTATTGTCTTAAATGAACTACAGTCTTTGGAAACAAAAGCCAGAAAACAAGAGAAATGTCTGAAATACAACATGTACTTTTACCTTGCCAGAAAAATTCCAAGACAGGAAAATGACAGAATTAACTTATTCAATGGGATAAGGATAGTGGGAAAATACCAAAAGAAAATGCATATGAATATGCCAAAAATTTTTCTGCCACAAAAATATATTGCTGAGGTTACAGAACAATGTGTTTCAGAGACTCTTATTTCATAGAATGTATGTGCCCCTGTAGATTTTGATGGGTATAACTGGAACAAGACACAGCATTTCCTAAAAGAAAGAATCCTGAATTTTTAATCAGAAAACCTTAATATAAGAGCTTTATTATTTTCATGGATCTGAGAAAAGTACTGAGTCTCTCTAGGCCACCATTTATTCATTCATTAAGTAAAGATTTCTCAAAGAAATATTGGGGAATTAAATAGATGCAAATCTAATGCAGCAATATTATTAGAATTTATTATTTCTTCTACTCTATAGACTTTGAATACATAGAATGAACTGGTTTATATCCCAATAAAGCAAGGCTATAACCAGAGGTTCTTACTACTTAATATTTCTCAACTTTTTGCCTTACTATGCAAAAGAAGAAAAATTAGTAAGTATTAGCATTATCCCTGAATGTCTTATTCAAAATACAGTGTGCCCAACCTCCCAAAATTCAATCATGAAGAAGCTGAAACCGTAAACAGACCAATATCGAGTTCTGAAATTGAACCAGTAGTAAAAAGTACCAATTAATCAACAGGAAGGTGGAAGAGGAAGGCAAAATAGAAGACTCCAGTGATTGTCACCTCCACAGGAATACCAAATTGAACAATTATCCATACAACAAAGCAACTTCATATGAACTTTGGTTCATATGAACCAAAAATCAGGCAAGCAATCACAGGACCTAGTTTTCACATCATATCAAAGAAAGAGGCATGAGGAGGGTAGGAAAGATAGTCTTGAATTACTGACACCACGCCTCCCCTATACCCCCAGCAGTGGCTACATGACACAGAGATAAAATCTGTGTGCTTAAGGGAGAGAGAGCACAGTGATTGTGAGACTTTGCATTGGAACTTGGTGCTGCCCTGTCACACTGGAAAACAACACAGGGCAGAATCTGCAGGTGCCCATCCAGGGAGCATTTAGACTAGCCCTAGCCAGATAGGCATCATCAATCCCAGTAGGACCCGAGTTCTAGCTAGCCATACCACAAGCTAAAGTACGCTGTGATCCTAAATAAATTTGAAAGGCAGCCTAGGCCACAAGGACTGTAATTTCTGGTCAAGTCCAGGGGCTCTGATGGGCTTGGAGCCAGTGGACTTGGGGTGCATGAGACACCAGTTGGGGCAGCCAAGGGAGTGCTTGTGTTACCCCTCCCCTAACCCCAGGTAGCTCACAGCTCCAGGAGAGCCTCTTTCCTTCTAATTGAGGAGAAGAGAGGAGAGAGTAAAGAGGACCTTGTCTTAACAACCTGGATTCCAGTTCAGCCACAGTAAAATAGGGTACCAGTTTTGAGGCTCCCATTGCAGGAGTAGCTCCCAGTTGACATTGCTAGACCTACCTTGGGCCAGAAGAGAACCCACTGCCTTGATGGAAATGACCCAGTCCTGGCAGGGTTTATCATCTGCTGACTAAAGAACACTTGGGTCTTAAATAAACATCAGTGGTAAACAGGCAGTTCTCACCACAGGCCCTGGGTGAGACCTAAGGCCATGCTGGCTTCAGGTGTAACCCACTACATTCTCAGCTGTGGTGACCCTGGGGAGAGACTTCTTCTACTTAAGGAAAGGAGAAGAAGAGTAAAGGATACCTTGTTCCCTCTACAGCTTGGGTACCAGCTCAGCCACATTGAGAGAGAGCACCAAGCAGACTCCCAGGGTCATTGTTTTCAGGCCCTGGCTCCTGGATGGCACTTCTGGTCATACCCTGGGCCACACAAGAGCCCACTGACCTGAAGAGAGACCCAGGCCTGGCAGCATTCACCACAAGCTAACTGGGCCTTGAGTGAACACTGGCAATAGTCAGGTAGTAATTGTCAAAGGCCTGGGGCAGTGGTGGCCATGGAGAGATACTCTGTCTTCATGAGGAAAGGAGAGAAAGGAGTGGGAAGAACTTTGTCTTGCAGCTTGTGTGTTAATTCAGTCACAGTAAAATGAAGCACCAAGTAGGTTCCTAAGGTTCCTGACTCCAGGCCTTGGCTCCTGGATGGCATTCTGGGAACTGCCATGGGCCAGCAGGGAGCTGAATTCCATGAAAAGTAGAACACTAGAGTGGCTGAATTCACCACCTGCTCACTTAAGAGGTCTTGGACCTTGAGTGAACATTGGTGGTAGTCAGGCAGTGGTCACTGCAGGGCAAGGAGTACAAGAAAGTTATAGAACACCAAGCAGATTGACCCAAAGAAGACTATCTCAAAGTATTTAATAATTAAGCTCCCAATGATAAAGAAAATATACAAAAAGCTGTAAGAGAAAAGAAACAACATAAAATGAGCTCCAATATGTCTGGCAGCAGAATTCTCAAGGAATCCTTACAGAGCAGGGAAGAGTGGCATGACATACTTAAAGTGCTAAAGGAAAAAAAAATTTACCCAAGAATAGTATAACTGGCAAAAAATATCCTTTGAACAGAAAGAAGAAATAGACTTTCCCAGACAAAAGCTGAGAAATGTCATCAACACCAGATCTGTCCAACAAGAAATGCTAAAGGAAGTTCTTCAATCTGAAAGAAAAGGACATTAATGAACAATAAGAAATCACCTGAAGGTACAAACTCTCTGGTAATAATAAGTACACAGAAATAGTCAGAATATTAGACTTCTGTAACTGTGGTGTGCAAACTACTCATACCTCAAGTAGAACAACTAAAAGATAGACCTATCAAAAATAAAAGCTATAACAACTTTTCAAGACACAATATAATGAGATATAAATAAACAACAAAAAGTTAAAAAGCAGAGGTGATCAAGTTAAACTGTATGGTTTCTTTTAGTTCTCTCTTTGCTTGTTAGTTTATTTGTTTTTGCAATCAGTATTGTTTGAATTTGTTTAAAATAATGTGTTATATTATTTGCAAACTTCATGGTAACCTCAAATGAAAAACCTACAATGGCTACACAAAAAAATAAGAAGCAAGAAATTAAAACATGCCACCAGAGAAAACCATCTACACCAAAAAGAAAACAAGAAGGAAAGGATGGAAGAAAAGACCACAAAACAACCAAAATACAAATTATAAAATGGCAGTAATAAGTCCTTACTTATCGATAATAACATGGAATGTTAGCAGACTAAACTCTCCAAGCAAAAGAGGTAGCATGGCTAAATAGACAACAAAAACCAAGACCTAATGATCTGCTGTCTACCAGAAACACACTTTACCTACAAAGGCACACAGAGACTGAAAATAAAGGGATGGCAAAAGATTTTCCATGACAATGAAAACCAAAAAAAAGCAGGAGTAGCTATAATTATATCAGAAAAAAAAATAGATTTCAAGATAAAAACTATAAGAAGTGACCAAGAAGGTTACCACATAATGATAAAAGAGTCAAATTAGTAAGAAAATATAACAATTGTAAATATATATGTACCCAATATCAGAGCACCCAGATCTAAAAAGCAAATATGAATGGAGCTAAAGAAAAAGACAGACCCCAATACAATAATAGCTGGAGATTTTAATACCCCCACTTTCAATACTGGACAGATCTTTCAGGCAAAATATTAACAAAGGCATCAGACTTAATCTGCACTATAGATCAAATGGGTCTAACAGATATTTACAGAATGTTTCATTCAAAGGTTGCAGAATATACTTTCTTCTCCTCAGCACATGGGTTATTCTCAAGAATAAACCATATGTTAGACCACAAAACAAGTCTTTAAAAATTCAAACAGGCAGGGCACGGTGGCTCACACCTGTAATCCCAGCACTTTGGGAGGCCAACGTGCGCAGATCATGAGGTCAAAAGATCAAGATGATCCTGGCCAACATGGTGAAACCCCATCTCTACTAAAAATACAAAAATTAGCTGGGTGTGGTGGCATGTGCCTGTAACCCCAGCTACTCGAGAGGCTGAGGCAGCAGAATTGCTTAAACCTGGGAGGCAGAGGTTGCAATGAGCTGAGATCATGCCACTGCACTGCAGCCTGGTGACAGAGTGGAACTCTGTCTCAAAACAAAAACAAAAACAAAAACAGAAACAAAAAAAACTCAAGCTGAAATTATATCAAGTACCTTATCTAATCACAATGGAATAAAACTAGAAATCAATAACAAGAGGAACTTTGGGAACTATACAAGCACATAGAAATTAAACAATATGCTCCTAAATGACCAGTTGGTCAATGAAGTTAAGAAGGAAATTTAGAAACTTCTTGAAACAAATGAAAATGGAAATACAGAATACAAAAGCCTATGGAATAAGACAAAAACAGTGCCGAGAAAAGTTTATAGCAGTAAGTATCCACATCAAAAAAGTAGCAAAACATCAAATAAACAACCTAATGAGGCATCTTAAAGAATCAGAAAAGCAAGAGCAAACCAAACCCAAAGTTAGAAGAAAAAGTCATAACAGAAATAAAATTGAAGTAAAAAATACAAAACATTAATGAAACAAAAATTGGTATTTTGAAATGATAATATCAACAAAGTATTAGCCAAACTATCTAAGAAAAAAAGAGAGAAGACCAAAGTAAATAAAATCAGAGATGAA
Organism: Pongo abelii; assembly: GCF_028885655.2. Taxonomy (NCBI): domain Eukaryota; kingdom Metazoa; phylum Chordata; class Mammalia; order Primates; family Hominidae; genus Pongo; species Pongo abelii. Next base: position 89,092,185 of record NC_071996.2, read on the forward strand.
AAGAAAGAAAATAGAAGTGAAACTACAGAAATTCAAAGAATCATTCAAGACTACTATAAGCAATTATATGCCAATAAATTAGAAAACCTAGAAGAAATGGATAAATTCTTAGGCACATACAAACTACCAAGATTGAACCATGAAGAAATCCAAAAGGTGAATAGACCAATACCAAGTAGTGAGACCAAGACACCACCTCTACTAAAAATACAAAAATTAGCCAGGTGTAATGGTGCCTGGCTTTAATGCTAGCTATGCAGGAGGTTGAGGCAGGAGAATTGCTTGAACCTGGGAGACAGAGGCAGCAGTGAGCCGAGATCATGCCATTGCTCTCCAGCCTGGGTGACAGAGTGAGACTCTGTCTCAAGGAAAAAAAAAAAGAAAGAAACTGTAGTAAAGCCTCCCACTAAACAAAAGCCTAGGACCCAATGGCTTCACTGCTAAATTTTACCAAACATTTAAAGAAGCACTAATACCAATCTTACTCAAACTATTCTGAAAAATAGAGAAGGAGTAAATATTTTGAAATGCATTCCATGAGGCCAGTATTACTGATACCAAAACCAAAGACACATTAAAAAAAAAACAGAACTACAGAACAATATCCCTGATGAATATTGATGCCAAAATCCTCAACAAAATACTAGCAAACTGAATTCAACAACGCATTAAGAACAGTCATCATAACCAACTGGGATTGCAAGAATGGTTCAACATATGCAAATCAATGTGATACATCATATCAACAGAATGAAGAACAAAAACCATATGATCATTTCAATTGATGCTGAAAAAGCATTACATAAAATTCAACATCCCTTCATGATAAAATACTTCAAAAAAATGAGTATAGAAGGAACATAGTCCAACAGAATAAGTCATATATAACAGACCCACTGCTAGTATCATACAGAATGGAGAAAAACAAAGAGTATTTCCTCTAAGATATGGAAGAAGAAAAGGATGCCCACTTTCAGTACTTGTATTCAGCATACTATTGGAATTTCTAGCTAGAGCAATCAGAAAAGAGAAAGAAATAAAGGGCATGTAAATAGGAAAGGAAAAAATTAACTTATCCTTGTATGCAGATGAAATGATCTTATTCTTGGAAAAACCTAAAGATTCCACTAAAGGACTATTAGAACTGATAAATGAATTAAATGAAGTTATAGGATACAAAATCAACATATAAAAATCAGTAGCATTCCTAAATGCCCTCAGTGAACAATCTGAAAAGAAAATCAAGAAATAATCCCATTTACAATAGCTAAAAATGAAACAAGATACGTAGGAATAAGCTTAAACAAAGAAGTGAAAGACCTCTACAACAAAAACTATAAAACAATGAGGCAAAATAATTAGAGGGCACACACAAATTAAAAAATATTTCATACTTATGGATTGGAAGAATCAATATTGTGAAAATGTCCATACTAACCAAAGACAGCAATAGATTCAATGCAATCTCTAGCAAAATACCAATGACATTCTTCACAGAAATAGAAAAAATAATCATATAATTTATATGGAACCACAAAAGACCGAGCCAAAATAGTCAAAGTCATTCTGAGCAAATAGAACAAAACTGGAGGAATCACATTACTGACTTCAGATTATACTACAAAGCTATAGTACCAAAAACAGCATGGTACTGGTCCAAAGACAGACACATAGACTGATATGGTTTGGATCTGTGTCTTCAACCAAATCTCATGTTGAAATCTAATCTTTCATGCTGGAGGTGGGGCCTGATGGGATGTGATTGGATCAGGGAAGTAGATTCCCTTCTTGGCACTGTGTCAAAATAGTAAGTGAGTTCTCACGAGTGAGATCTGGTTGTTTAAAAATATGTAGTGCCTTCCCGTCTCTCTTCCTCCTGTTCCAGCCATGTAAGACATGTCTGCTTCCCCTTTACCTTTTGCCATGATTGTAGGTTTTCTGAGGCCTCCCTGAAGCAAGTCCTGCCCTGCTTCCTGTACAGCCTGCAGAACTGTGAGCCATTTAAACTACTTTTCTTTATAAATCACTGAGTCTTAGGTATTTCTTTATAACACTATGAGAATGGACTAAGACAGAAAATTGGTACCCAGGAGTCAGGCATTGCTATAAAGATATCTGAAAACGTGGAAGCAGCTTTGGAACTGGGTAACGAGCAGATGAAGGAAAGTTTGAACCTTCCTAGAGACTTGTTAAATTGTTGTGACCAAAATGCTGATACTGATATGGACAATGACGTTCAGGCTGAGGAGGTCTCAGATGGAGATGAGGAACTTATTGGGAACTGGAGCAAAGGTCACTTTTGTTATGCATTAGCAAAGAGATTGGCTGCATTGTGACTCTGCCCTCGGTATCTGTGGAACTTTGTACTTGACAAGGATGATTTAGAGTATCTGGCAGAAGAAATTTCTCAACAGCAGTGTTGAAGATGTGGCCTGGCTGCTTCTAACAGCATATGCTCCCATGCATAAGCAAAGAAATGACCTGAAACTGGAACTTATATTTAAAAGGGAAACAGAGCATAAAAGTTTAGAAAATTTGCACCCTGGCCATGTGGTAGAAAAAAAAAAAAAAGGAGTCAAATGCTAATATCAGAGACAATGAGAAAAACAGCCTTGAAGGCATTTGGAGATCTACAGGGATGCCCTTCCCATCACAGGTCCAGAGGTTTAGGAGGAAAGAATGGCTTCATGGGCAAGGCCAGGGGCCCCACTGCCCTGTGCAGCCTTGGGACACTGTTGCCTCCTTCCCAGTCACTCCAGCTCCAGCCCTAGCTAAAAGGGGGGCAGATACATTTCACGTTACTGCTTTGGAGGTTGCAAGCCATAAGCCTTGGTGGCTTCCACATGGTGTTAAGCCTGCAGGCACACAGAGTGCAAGTGTTGAGGCTTGGGAGCCTCCACCTAGATTTCAGCAGATGTATTGAAAAGCCTGGATGTCTAGGCACAAGCCTGCTGCAAGGGCAGAGTCCTCATGGAGAACCTCTATTAGGACAGTGCAGAGGGGAAATGTGAGGTTGGAGCACACACACAGAGTCCCCACTGGGGCACTGCCTAAAGGAGCTATGAGCAGAAGGCTATAATCCTCTTGACTCCATATGGTAGAGCCACTGGCAGCTTGGATCCTACACCTGGAAAAGTCATAGGCATTCAAAGCCAGTCCTTGAGAGGAGAAGTGGGGACTGAATACTGCAAAGTCACAGGGGTAGAGCTGCTCAAGACCATGGGAGCCCACCCTTTGAATCAGCACGCCCTGGATGTGGGACATGGAGTCAAAGGAGATTATTTGGGACCTTTAAGATTTAATGACTGCCCTGCTGGGTTTCAGACTTGCATAGGACCTGTAGCTCATTTCTTTTGGCTGATTTCTCACTTTTGGAATGGGAGTATTTGTGCAATGCCTATATGCCCATCGCATCTTGGAAGTAACTAACATTGTTGTTGTTGTTGTTGTTGTTGTTGTTGTTTGTACAGGCTCTTTGGCAGAAGGGACTATCTTTATTTCAGATGAGACTTTAGGCTGTGGACGTTTCAGCTAATGCTGGAATGAGTTAAGACTTTGGAAGACTGTTGGGAAGGCATGATTATATTTTGAAATGTGAGAAGAACATGAGATTTAGGAGGGGCCACTACATCTGTGTCCCCATCTAAATCTCAAGTTGAAATTTAATCCCCAGTGCTGGAGATGGCGCCTGGTGGGATGTAATTGGATCATAGGGGTGGATTTTCCCTTGGTACTGTGTTGCAATAGTGAGTGAGCTCTTGTGTGATCTGGTTGTTTAAAATTGTATAGCACCTCTCATCTCTCTCTGTCTTCCTCCTGCTCGAGCCGGGTAAGATGTGCCTGCTTCCCCTTGCCTTCTGCTGTGTTTGTAAGTCTCCTGAGGCCTCCATGAAGCAGATGCCATACTTCATGTACAGCATGTGGAACTGTTAGCCAGTTACACCTCTTTTCTTTATAAATCACTGAATCTCAGATTTTTTTTATAGAAGTGCAAGAAAGAACTAATATAAAGACCGCTGGAATAAAGTAGAGAATCCAGAAATAAATCTGTACACCTATGATGAAATCATTTTTGACAAAGGTGCCAAAAACATACAATGAGGAAAAAACAATTTTTTCTATAAATTTTGCTGGGAAAACTAGATATCCATATGCAGAAGAATAAAACTAGACCCCTACATCTCACCATAAATATCAAACCAGAATGGATTAAAGACTAAAATCTAAGACCTCAAATTATGAAACTACTACAAGAAAACATTGGGAAAAATCTCCAGGACATTGATTTGGGCAAAGATTTGTTGAGTAATACCTCACAACCACAGACAATCAAACCTAAAATGAACAAATGGGATCATGTCAAGTTAAAAAACCTTCTGCACAACAAAGAAAACAATCAACAAAATGAAGAGACAGCCGACATAATAGAAGAAAATATTAGCAAACTATCCATCTGACAGTATTATATATATAAAAGGAGAATATATATATATATATATAACCAGAATATAGAAGGAGCTCTAACAATTCAATTTTTAAAAGTCTAGTAATCCTATTAAAAGATGGGCAAATATCTTAACAGACACTTCTCAAAAGAAGACTTACATATGGCAAACAGGTATATCAAATGGTGCTCAACATCATTGACAATCAGAGAAATGCAAATCAAAACTACAATGAGATATCATCTGACCCCAGTTAAAATTGTTTTTATCCAAAAGACAGGCAATAATGAATGCCAGTGAAGATGTGGAGAAAGATGAGCTCTCATTCACTGTTGATAGAAATGTAAATTAGTATAGCCACTATAGAGTGCAGTATGAAAGTTCCTCAAAAAACTAAAAAATAAACTGCCATATGCTCCAGGAATCCCACTACTACGTTATGTCCCCAAAAGATCAGTACGTCATATAGATATCTGTACTTCTATGTTTATTGCAGCAATATTCACAAAAGCCAAGATTTGGAATCAAAGTTAGTGTCTATCAACAGAAGAATAAATAAAATATGGAGTACTATTCAACTATTAAAATAATGAAAGCCTGTCAACTGCAGTAACACAAATGGAATTTGACAAGATTATTTTAAGTGAAATTAGCCAGGCACAGAAAGACAATCCTTACAATTTTTCACTCATCTAAAAATTAAACAATTGAAACTAAAAATTAAAACAATTGAACTTGTGGAGATAGAGAGTAGAATAAAGGTACCAGAGTCTAGGAAAGGTGGAGCAGGAGGAATGGGGATGGTTAATAGGTACAAAAATAGAATGAATAAGATCTAGCATTTGATAGCACAACAAGATGACTACAGTCAGCAGTAATTTGTTGTACATTTAATAACTGAGGGAGTACAATTGGAAAGTTCATAATACAAAGAAAGGATGAATGCTTGAGATGATGGATACCCCATTTTCCCTGATGTGATTATTACACATTGTATACCTGCATCAAGATATTTCATGTACCCCATAAATATATACACCTACTGTATACCTATAAAAACTAAAATTAAAAGAAGTTAAAGGAAATAAATCCTGCAATTTGTGACAACATACATGAACCTAGAAGATATTATGCTAAGTAAAAGTCAGAAACAAAAAGATACTGCATAATTACACATATATGTGAAATCTTAAATATAGTCAAATTCATAGAAACAGAGAGTAGAATGGTGATTATGACAGTGAGGGTGGTGAAAAGGGAAGTGTTGACTAAAATCAACAATAATTTTATTGTACATTTTGACATAAATAAAAGTATAATTGAAATGTTTATAACACAAAGAAATGATAAATGTATGAGGTGATGAATACCCCACTTAAAAAAAATGCTACCAACAAAAATATAAACCTCACACCAGGGGAATTCACAGCCAAATTATATTAGATATATATAAAAAAAGACATGCTACCAAATCTAAGAAACTATTCCAAAAATCGAGGAGGAGGAATTAAAGATTTAAATGTAAGACTTTGAACTACAGGAATCATAGAAGAAAACCTAGGAAGCACCATTCTGGATATTGGCCTTAGGAAAGAAGTTAAAACTAAATCCTCAAAAGCAATTACCAAAAAAAAAAAAAAAAAAAAGCGAGGGACCTAATTAAACTAAAGAGCTTCTGTACAGCAAAAGAAACTAACAGAGTATACTGACAGCCTACAGAATGGTAGAAAATTTTTGCAAACTACGAATTCAACAAAGTTCTATTATCCAGAATCTATAAGAAACTTAATTCAACAAGCAAAAAACAAAAATTCCATTAAAAAGTGGGCAAAAGATATGAACAGACACTTCTCAAAAGAAGACATACAAACCAGCAACAAAAATGTGAAAAAATGTGCATCATCGCTAACCATCAGAGAAATACAAATCAAAACCAGAGTGAGATACCTTCTCACACCTGTCAGAATGGTTATTACTAAAAAGTCAAAAAAGCAACAGATGTTGACAAGGCAGCAGGGCACAAGGAACACTTACAAACCGTTGGTGGGAAGGTAAATCAGTTTAGCCACTGTGGAAAGCAGTTTAAATATTTTTCAAGGAACAGAACTACTGTTTGACCCAGCAATTCTATTACTGAGTATGTAGCCAAAGGAATATAAATCATTCTACCAAAAAGAAACATTCACTCATGTTCATCACAGCACTATTCACAATAGCAAAAACATGAAATCAACCTATGGACCCATCAATGGTGGATTAAATAAAGAAAATGTGGTCCATATACACTATGGAACACTATGCAGCCATTTAAAAAGTACAAAATCACATCCTTTGCAGCGTTATGAATGCAGCTGGAGGCCATCATCCTAAGCAAATTAATGCAGAATCAGAAAACCAAATGCCACATGTTCTCACTTAAAAGTGGGAGTTAACATTAGAACTCATGGACATAAAGATGGCAACAACAGACACTGGGGACCACAAAAGGTGGGAGGAAGGGAGGGGGGCAAGAATTGAAAAACTTCTTGGGTACTATGCACATTACCTGGGTGATGGAAGCAATACTACCCCAAACCTCAGCATCATGCAATATACCCAGATAACAAACCTGCACATGTACCCCAGAATCTAAAATACAATTTGAAATTATAAAAAATAAATATAATAAAAAGTCTAATGTGTCATGCTCCTTGTTGGGTTATTCTATTTGCAAAGTTGAAGAGTTCCCAAGACTACTGTCATTCTGACACCAAATGCCAAGTTCAGTGTTCCCCAAATAATCCTCACTCTGGTGCCTATTATAAGTTCAGGGGTCCTCCAGACCACCCTTAGTCTTGATAATTTGCTGGAATTCACTGTGAAAGCTGTTGTACTAATGGTCACGGATTATTATAGTGAAAGGATACAGATTAAAATCAGCCATGGGAGGTGGCACAAAAGACAGAGTCCAAACAAGTTCCACATGTGGAATTTCCAGGTGTTCTTTCCCAGTGAGGTTATGGATAGTGCTATCTTCTCCAGGCTATCACGTGTGACCATACTCAAGGAGTATTGCCAATTAGAGAAGCTCAAGCAAGCCTTGATGTTCAGAGTTTCTATTGGCACTTGGTCACATAGATATGGTTGACCACCTCATGACTGACCTTTAGTCTCCAGCCCTTCTAGAAGTCGAGTTGATAGTACATGGTCCAAAACCCACATTATATATCACATTGTGAGATTATCCAATGTGACCCAAGGCCTTTAACTAAACAGACACTCTTTTCAGGCAAGTCAATCCAAGGCTTAGCGATTACCTTCCAGGCACAAAAAACAAAGGTTACATATCTTTCTTTAGGTATGATTAATTCTTTACTAATGTTGTGGTTCAGGAACCAATACTCCAAAATATGACATTTTGACGTGGTGAACCGAAGAAACCTCAAGTTTTCTGATCTTCTTCCCACCACCATCTTTCCCAAAACCTTTATCTGCCTAAGCTCTAGACTCATGAAAAGAAATAATTGTTTCTTCTTCCCCTTCCTATACAACCAAGATCGTAACCACACCTGAACAGACCCTTTCAACTGTCAAAGAGAACTATTTACAAGTTAATCTGTCTTCCAGGATCCATTCATTCTCCCCAGTAATCCTCTCAACAGAATTTTCTTCTCCCTACTCCCATAACCTGTTTTGCCAGGATGGTATAAAAGCTTCTGACCCGGCCAGGTGTGGTAGCTCAAGCCTGTAATCCCAGCACTTTGGGAGGCTGAGGCAGGCAGATCACAAGGTCAGGAGATTGAGACCATCCTGGCTAACACGGCAAAACCCCGTCTCTACTAAAAATCCAAAAAAAAAAAAAAAATTAGCTGGGCGTGGTGGCAGGCACCCCTAGTCCCAGCTACTCAGGAGGCTGAGGTAGGAGAATGGCATGAACCCGGGAGGTGGAGCTTGTAGTGAGCCGAGACTGCACCACTGCACTCCAGCCTGGGCGACAGAGCAAGACTGTCTCAAAAAAAAAAAAAAAAGCTTCTAAACAACTTGGTGATGGGCACTCACTCTATGATTCTCCCCAAGCACGTGTTGTGCACATATCTTAAATTTTATGCTTTTTCCTCTTATTAATCTGTCTCATGTCAGCGATTTTCAGTGAATCTTCAGAGGGCCAAGGCTCTTGACCCCTACACTACATAGCACCTTTCAAGTGATAGAGTACAAAACGTAATCATCAGTAGTGTTGGCTGACATTTCCTCAAAAGACCACTAGGAAAAATGTTACCTAGCAAAGCTAAATTTATTAGACCTAACATAGTAAGGGACTATTGCACTAATATATACAGTTTTAGGGTCTGAGATCAAGCAGTTTAAGGCTGGTCTTTCAAGGCAGGAAACTGATTTGAATTGGGTGAAGTCCATGATATAGTAGATCTGGATTTGTGGACACAGGAAGAGCACATTGTGAACATATGTGCTCTTCCTGTGAAGATGAAGCACATCTTCATAAGTCAACTAATTTTTTATTATGTTTGCTGTTTGCCCAGGCAGGCAATCTCTTCCTAGGCAGGAATTTTTTGAAACAAATATTTAGTCATGTTGACACATGTGATCTCAGTTCTCACAGATGTTTAGCTGCGTCAATGCACATGGTCTCAATTTTCGATGGTAAGAACAGAATTTCTAAGCTCTTTTTTCTTTTCTTTTTTTTTTTTTTTTGAAACAGAGTCTCACTCAGTCACCAGGCTGGAGTGCAGTGGCGTGATCTCAGCTCACTGCAACCTCCACCTCCCAGGTTCAAGTTATTCTCCTGCCTCAGCCTCCTGAGTAGCTAAGACTACAGGTGCATGCCACCATGCCCAGCTATTTTATTTATTTATTTATTTATTTTTGGTAGAGACAGGGTTTCACCACATTGGCCAGGATGGTCTTGATCTCTTGACCTTGTGATCCACCCACCTCGGCCTCCCAAAGTGCTGGGATTACAGGCATGAGCCACAGCACCCAGCCTCTAAGCTCGTTTGTAAGTCTTATAGAAAACTAGTACTACAGAATACCATGTTAGGCTGCTGGTGTCTGTGACGTTTTTGAGTTGTCAGAGCTATTTGAGGTTGTTTTCCTAAAACTTTTAGCTGTTCTGTTAAAGCACAAATGGTTGAGACTTCTAAAGCTCCTGAGACTTGGTCTCCCTATCTTCAACATGGAAAAACACCTCTATTAAAATATTATACAAAATCAAATAGCCACTAAGTGACAAAACTGTGCTGCAAACTCAATCTGTTGGACTACTAAGCCTTCCACCATACCACCTTGCCCTACTTATTCTCAATTTTTTGTTGAAATAACTGAAATCTTAAATAAAATAATATATATGAAAGCACTTTCTAGAACATAGCACATTGTGGGTAATAGGCATCAGTATATATTAATGTCCTTAATTTGTGAGGATTATTGTTCTCATACATAATTTCAATGACAAAGAAAAAAGGATCTAAATAATAGAAGATATCTAAGTCAAACCCATCACAAACATTCTGAGTTCTTCTCACTTCCTTGCAATTTAAATAATACACAGCTATTATTAGTAGAGAGGCAGGAGTGGCAGTAAGATATAAGGACACAAAATGTTCTTTGGAATCTAGGGTTTAAAAGGCAAGAATTTAAGAACTTCTGCACATATGTTTAATGTTAAAATACTTTGATAAACTGTGAATACAGCTTTTGTGTTTCTATTAGTTGACTCTTGTTCCCTTATCACCCACAATTCCAGAAGAATTCTCTGTCACCAGCAAATGAGTTAAGTATTCTTTTGCAGTTAACTTACAAGTCAAACTCAAAGCTCTATGTTAAAGTAACAGTGAAAGCATTTGTCTTTGAACCTCTTATATTGGGTGACAGCAAGAAAGCATGGAAAGAGGATACAAAGTGAAACTGAAAACAAGCAAGATTGCTAATAGTGAATGGATGGATCCTGGCATTATCATTTATTTCAATGGCAACAGCCCGATGTTCTTACAATTTCATGTCTTACATACAAAAAGTCTGGAAAAGTTGCTGCAAATAAGGCTATATTGTTCATTAAATGTGCATTTATTTAAACAAATGTTCCCAAGCTCAGTTACTAAGTTTACATATTTTTGCAGGAATACTTCACTATTTCACCAACTCACTACCAGGATTCGGAAAGTTGGTGCATTTTCTTTACCTGGAGAATATTAAAGCATCATCCTTAATAAACTTGTTCTGGCCTTCAGGTACCTCCCATTCTTGTAAATATTGATTGCTCCTTTAACATGGCAGTAACATTTATGGAAGTGTCAAATTTAGACTGATGCTTGATGGGGGAATAAATAAAGCTTTAGACTAAGTCAGTTAAGACTGTTGTCAGCTGCATTTAATAGGAACTTTACTATGGTATTATTCATTTGTAACAAAAGGTTCATTGGTGAGCAATTCAGGACCAGTAAGGCTGAGGAGTCACTGAGGACCCAGTTTTTTATAACTCACTGTTATATCATCCTTACGATGAGGCTTCTATTCTTATGATTGTAAGATGGCTATTCCATTTTAAGACATCATATCACATTCCAAGCAGGAAGCAGGGGAAGGATGATGGGCAAAAAGCAAAAGGTACACACTAGCTGAGTATGGACCATTTCCAAATATTCCCTGACATTTCACCCAGCAGTTTTTCCTTATACTCATAGCATCCAAACTCTGTGTCAAGTTACCTCATGGTGGCCTAGCAAATTCACGGGGAAGGAGGGGTGGTGACAGGATATTTTAAATTTTTGAGGAAAACATGGTAATATTCAACATTTAATAAGACACTACGTGAACTACTAGCTTGAGAAAATTCAGTTTTAACATTTGTTTTTACCAGGTTGAAATGACGTATCTTAGGAAAACTGCATTTTTAGTGAATACTATTGTATAAAAAAATGCAAGTACCATGTGAAAATCAATATAGAACAGGTTATGAGGATAGTGGTGTCCAATCTGATTCCAAGACTTGAAAAGTTGCACACCAAAGGACCATCTTTTCCAAAGATGACATATGTGTGGGCAAGAAACATATGAATAAAGCTCTACATTACTGATCATGAAGAAATGCAAATCACACTAGTCAGAACAGCTATTATTAAAAAGTCAAAATATAACAGATGCTGGTGAGGTTGTTGAGAAAAAGAATGCCTTATACACTGTTGGTGGAAGTGTAAATTAGGTCAACTATTGTGGAAGACAGTGTGGTGATTCCTCGAAGACATAAAGACAGAAATATCATTTGATCCAGCAATCCCATTACTGGGCCTAAACCCAAAGGAATATTAGACATTCTGTTATAAAGACACATGCACGTGTATGTTCATTGCAGCACTATTCACAATAGCAAAGACATAGAATCAACCTAAATGCCCATCAATGATAGAATGGATAAAGAAAATGTGGTACATATAATACACCATGGACTATCACACAGCCATAAAAAAGAACAAGACATGTCCTTTGCAGGGACATAGATAGAGCCGGAGGCCATTATCCTTAGCAAACACAAGAACAGAAAACCAAACACCGCATGTTCTCATTTATAAGTGGGAGCTAATTGATGAGAACACATGAAGACATAGAGAGAAGCAACTTACACTGGGGCCTACTTGAAGATAGAGCGAGGGAGGAGGCAGTGGATCAGGAAAAATACTAATGAGTACTAGGCTCAATACCTGTGTGATGAAATAATCAACACAACAAACCTCCATGACACAAGTTTACCTAGGTAACATACCTGCACATGTACCCCTGAACTTAAATGTTTTTAAAAAAAGAAAAGTTATGTCACATTCACATCACTAACTTCTAATAGGTAATTTTGGTTGGTAAAGACTGAAATTAAAATAGGTTTTTGTCAATTTATATATATTAGTTCTTCAAATGGCTGCTGCTAGCTTGTTAGAATAGAGATAAGTATTAAGTGATTTGAATTAAACCACTTAATACAAATGTTAGGATTTCTTTTGGTTTAAGGGTGCCATAAAAAAATTACTGAGGCACTAAGAGCAGTGACAAAGAAAGTTTGGTAAATGCTGCCTTATACCTTTAGCCATCTCTAGCTGCAGGAAAAGTGGGAAGGTTAGAACTTTTGTTAGACACAAAACCAGAGTTCTGCTAATAAGGAAAAAGGAGATAATTAATATTAAGCAGGCAGCAAGCAGTGCCTGCCACAGAGATCAAAAATTTTTATGCTACAGTTAATTTTTTTTATTTTTGTAACATTTTATTTCCAAGTCCAAGCAAAGGACAATTCAATAATTTGAAAAAATATGATAAATTAGCAGTCAGTGCTCATGCTTCCTATTTACATATTTGAATACATTTTTTTCTGTATTTTCAAAAGCCAACATCACTTAATTAGTTTGTTATTATATATTAGTTAATATGTTATGATTCTTAAGTTATGTGAAGTATGTTAATTTTCACTATCACTTACAACGGATCAAATAAATGAGGGTTAAATCAAGTGCATTATGGAGTTTCATTAACATTTGCCAAAATTGCATCCCAATAATTAAGACAGTCAGTTCAGCTTTCCAAACTCAACAGAGGAAGTAATTTAGAAGTCAGAAATTTAAGATTCTATATCTAGTAATGAAAAAAGTTTAAGTGGTTAGTGAAAGAGCTTAAAATTGGCATTCATATATGTTAAATTCATTCTAAGTCAATAACCTGGGGCTATATTGAGTTAAGGGAGGCAATAATTACCAAGGAATAGAGTTCTTTAGGACTCTATGTTACCATACCACATATATTGTATAATGACAATTGTAATGCAAGTACATAAAAGAAATAACCAAGTAGTACTTAAGGAACTGAAACACCCAACCTAAATTTTACTTCGGCAAATTGATATTCATTTAGATTACAGAACATTGGTAAAATGCGTTTCTTTGTAATCAAACCCAGAATTACTTAGACTGTAAAATATACAATGACTACATCAGGCTGAAGACTACAGCCAAAACATAAAATACATAGAGTAACCAGCATATTTAAGAAAAAAAAAATACCCTTGATAAATTTGACAGAAACTTTATTCCAAGCCAAAATTTGTTACCTAAGTCTATAAAAACTGATTGATGTATGGTACACCTTATGATGTGAATTGAATCTCCTCTCCTCCAAATATAAAAGAAAATTTAAAAAAGGTAAAAAGATAAACTCAAACTGGAAAACCCATTATATCTGGAAGGCTCTGATTATCCATATTGTTTAATATAATGTGGAGTTATTAATACTAATAATCTAAACCTTTAAATATCCAGCTTTCAGATTAAACCAATGTCACTGTGGTGGAAGACCTGAAATAAGTATTATGTGCCTCTCTGACATCTAAGCCTGGGAAGGAATAGCTACTCAGGAGGCTGAGGCAGGAGAATTATTTAAGCTCAGGAGTTTGAGGTTACAGTTATGATCATGCCACTGCACTCCAGCCTGTGTGACACAGCAAGACTCTGTCTCTAAAAAAAATAAAAATAAAAATAATGAAATAATTAAAAAATAATGCCGTTATATGTTACTTGGTACAATGCAATTTTTGGACACAAATTTAAAAGTCAGTCACTAAAATTGCATGGCAGGACTCACAGGTGAGATCCGGCTAGTGCAGAAACTGCATTTATTAAAATTTTTCATTATAAACATTTTGAAAACCATGCTGGGGGATGCATGGACACCTGGCTTTAGCTCTTCCTAGTAATACTAGGAATCAAAAATTATTATCTCCACTTCAGTATGTACTAATAAAATAAAGTATAAAAACTACTAATCAAAACAAATTTAAAAATTAATATTAAAAACTGAACTTGAAAACAACAAATTCCATTTCAAGTGAGTTTTTAATATTAAAAACTGAACTTGAAAACAACAAATTCCATTTCAATTTGATATAAATTATACTAAAGCTTAATTATATATAAAACAAATTTCCTAAGTCTATTTAGCAAAATAGCAAAAATAACTTAGCCACTTCCTCCAGAAAATACTTCTTCCAGTAAGATAAAATTGTAAGCCATCTAAAACAGCTTATTTATCAAGATTAACAGCTAGTTCATCAAGACTATTCTGATAACAGTTTGCTCATTAAGATATGCATCTAATCCCTCACCCTATTGTGCCTTCCAATTTAAAGCTATTAGATTGGTATATTATAAACTTTCCCAGTCTGACTCAGTTCCCCATGTTGTAAAGCCTACCTTTTCAAATCACTCGATTCAGGCCCAAAGATTCTATGTTTTCTTTCCTAAATGTCTCCCTTTTTATATGCTGCTAAGACCCTGTCAATGTAGTGTTGTCTGTGTTGCAATAAGTATAATAAACTTTTTCAACAGGGTTTTTTCTGGAGATCTTTATGGGGGCTTTTGGCATAATTTTACAATAAAGGAAATTGAGACCCAAAGAGGTTACACATAATAAAAAGCAGAGTAAGATAACCTATAAAGTTAAGCTCTTAAATAATTCTACTGTCCCTCTTAAATTAATGGGAACAACATTAAAGCATCTAAAGGCATGATTCCATGCATAAACTCCAGTAACTATGTACTTTGTTATTGGGGTGATCGTATAATTAACCAACTCAGCTGGGACATTTTAAGAGTGAAGAGAATTGGTAATTCTATTGAGACACAGCATGTACCAGAACTGAAACTAGCAAACTAAAATATGTGGTCATCATCTCTCTCTCACACACATTTTTAAGCCCAAAGAGAATGATTTCTAAAACTCTCTAGCCATGAGACAAATAAGGCAGAAGTGCAGAAAAGAAATAAAAAATATTTATAAAGCATGGAAAATATTTTGATACATCACCAATAGTTACTTTTCAATTTGTCCAAGGGCCAAAATATTTTTTGTAAAAATACATGCACACCCTTTGTTACAATTTGTGAGTTGAACTAAGTATTATATATAAAATAACATCCAAAATATTTAAATTACTTTTAATGAGTCATTCATTGTTCACTTGGTAATGAACAAGACTAAAATGTGATTTCTTTTGGAATTGCCTCATTCTCCCAGGCAAAATGTTAGAGATTTTTTTCATAGTTCGTTTCTACTAAGTTAAACTTATTTAGAGCCAGGCAAAAAGTGCTGAGAGAACAAAATGTTTCCCCAGTCAGTTGAAAATGTAAGCGCTTGAGTGGTTATTGCGTGAAATAAAACAAAAAAAAGGGGTATATTGTGATTGGGGAGATGTTAAGGAGTCAAATAAATAATACTTGTTTCTTCCCCTCCTAGTCTGAAAGCAACTGAGAGATACACTCAAGTTGCACCCAAAATATCTAGTGAAACAGATAGGAAAATATGGTTTTGACTTGCACTTTTAGTTAGACCCTGTAATATTTCACCCTGAATAAGACAGACATATCTTGAGGCAAAGGCAGTACTGGGCTGTTTTGGGTTTCACCCCCAAAGTCAGGCAGAAAGATCCAAATTCAAGCACTCTGCAGCGGTCAAGCTGAAGAACACAAGAGGCAGAGTGAGAAAAGGAATCAATTGCCCAGTTCCTCTTTTGAAACATAACAAGTCTCTCTTCCTCAGAGGAATGAATGAAATGGGGAGAAAGAAACGAAGATTAAGCTCCATGAAGTTCCTCCATGTGGAAGCAAAGGCCAGGGATACAGAGGTTTCCCTCTGACAAAATGATGTGTGCAGCCAGGTGCGGTGGCTCATGTCTGTAATCTCAGTAGTTTGTGAGGCCAAGGTGGGAGGATCACTTGAGCCCAGGAGTTTGAGACCACTCTGGGCAACACGGCGAAACCCTGTCTCTACAAAAAATTACAATAAAATTAGCCAGGAGTGGTGGTGCACACCTGTGGTCCCAGCTACTCGGGAGGCTGAGGTGGGAGGGCTGCTGGAGCTCAGGAAGTTGAGACTCCACTGAGCCATGATCTGCCACTGAACTCCAGCCTGGATGACAAAGCAAGACCCTGTCAAAAAAAAAAAAATAGATAAAAGAAAAGATGTGTGCTTCAATGTGCTTTATGATTTATATTTTACTATTAAGGAAATTCCTAGGAAACATCAACTTACACTAAAATTTAATATTTAAGTAGTTTTAATTTTTATTTCCAGACAAAATTTGGAAAATAATTTTATAAAGGCAATAAATGTTAGTCTACGTGTGTATATATTTTTGTTCTTTTAAGAAACCATTGGCAGAAAGTAAATTCAAGAACTTTCATTGAAACTCCTGTAGACTACGAACATAAGAAAATAGCCACGTGATTATGAAAAATAATTAAATGTGAAAACAGACAGTATAGATTATATTTCCACAACCACCTGAATGTGGTAGAGAATAGAATTGATAGACTCAAATAAAAATTCCAGAAGATGTAGAATATTTGGCCAGGCCTTAAAATTATAGAGTTTTCAGTAAAGAGTAAAATAATCTACTTTTGAGAGGAATGTGACCATATTTACATAGACAGTAATGCTTATGCCTGTAGTACTACCACAGTGGACAAAACTCCGAATAACCTCTTTTGTATTGTTTAACAAATGGTGGTCTAATTTCCATTTCTGGTCCTACAAAGTCTCTCTTCATGTGACAGTTAAACATCAAGAAACTGTAACAGTCCCTGAAACATTGAAGGACACTTTCTTTAAGTGCCAGAATTACTAATGTTTTATGGCCATCATAACGCCTTAAGTAGACTCTAGTTTGATTAAATTGGTTCTGTGACTTACCACAGCAATTACCTTAAAGCTAAGAATGATTTTAAGAATAACCTTCTGACTGAATATTGATAAAAGGTTTTGAAAATTCAAATTTCTATCAATATTTGGTAAGTAAAATATATTTAAAAGCATCCATGCTTTTAATTGTAATTAAATTGGGATAAACTATCCAAATTTCTCGAAATATGGCATTTTGTATAACCTTCATCCCAGGCTTCATCTAAGCATCAAAATAACTAAATTTTGTTGAGCACTAAGAGAAAAAAATATTTTGTTAAAGTCTGTTTTTTAGATCCACACTTTTTTACTCCATTAAAATAATTTCTTCTCAATTGTTGCAATTATTTTGACAAAAATTTGTATTGTATTATAATCACCCAAAGTCATTTCAATATATCAGCTGCTAACAAAATTTAACAATAATTTAGTATGCACAACTGAACAGTAACAAGTACTGTGTGGTCACTTATTAAAATTACTTCAACATAGTCCTACTTATGTAACTATGAAATAATATTAGAATTATCCCTATAGCAGAAAGTAAGATAAATATCAAATTTCATATTCAAGTTAAAAACTTGTTTTCTACTTCTTAATTTCATTTTTATATCAGGATTGTTCCCTCATTCAGAGAATGATATTTTGTTGTTATAGTAATTAGGAGAGGGTATTAGATTAATAGAGTTCCATTTTCAGTAATACTCCAAAAATGTCTCCATATTTTGTACTCTAATATCTCCTTCAGTTCCAAGAAGACACTGTTCAAACTGCATCCTTGATATAGAGGAAAAAACATTAGCTTTATCAATTTATAATCCATGATGGTTCCAGGAGATTCCATTTCAGAGCGAATTTTATCTCAAATTTGATCCCAGCAATATTGGAGCTATATACTATTGAATACACATATAAAATTAAATTACCAGTTTAATTTAATTGATTAGAAACACATATTCTCCTCCTATTGCAAAACACAATAAAAACAATTATTTTCTCTTCAGCAGTATCAAATTGGAATGTAAAATTCTTTAACCCAAAGCAATCATAATAGATTATAATAATTAATAGATCTGAATACAGTATGATGTATACTCTAAAGAGAATTTCTACTAATAGAAATTTGTTTGCATTTAATCAATCAAAAGTTATAAGTTATCTGACTTAACCAGAATTACCTAATACCATTCCTTCCTGAGCTCTGCCTCTTAACATCAGTCTCTTTCTAGAAATCACCTTTGGCTGTTCCTACTTTTCAAACCTTATCAATTTTTCAAGACCCAGTTCAAGACCCATATCACTCATGAAGTTATCCCTGGTCTCCTCAGTCTAAGTAAGCTTTCTTTCTCCCCTGAAAGCATACAGATCCAATTATATAATTCACCTAGCTTTATCTTCTTTTTCCTTGAAATATTAGTTATATTTTCATAGATCTCTAGACACATAAATATAGAGATATGGTTTGCTTCCCCAGTTAGACCAAACACTCTATAAGGAATCAGACTTCTTATCCAAGATTATCTGCTCTATGGACAGAATGAAGGAATAAGAGGAATTATATACTCTATAAACTTTCAAGATAGAAAAAAACACAGTTTCGCATCGATGTTCATCAGGGATATTGGTCTAAAATTCTCTTTTTTTTGTTGTGTCTCTACCAGGCTTTGGTATCAGGATGATGGTGGCCTCATAAAATGAGTTAGGGAGGATTCCCTCTTTTTTTATTGATTGGAATAGTTTCAGAAGGAATGGTACCAGCTCCTCCTTGTACCTCTGGTAGAATTCGGCTGTGAATCCATCTGGTCCTGGACTTTTTTTGGTTGGTAAGCTATTAATTGTTGCCTCAATTTCAGAGCCTGTTACTGGTCTATTCAGAGATTCAACTTCTTCCTGGTTTAGTCTTGGGAGGGTGTATGTGTCGAGGAATTTATCCATTCAAACTATACTACAAGGCTACAGTAACCAAAACAGCATGGTACTGGTACCAAAATAGAGATATAGACCAATGGAACAGAACAGAGCCCTCAGAAATACTGCCACATATCCACAACCATGTGATCTTTGACAAACCTGACAAAAACAAGAAATGGGGAAAGGATTCCCTATTTAATAAATGGTGCTGGGAAAACTAGCTAGCCATATGTAGAAAGCTGAAACTGGATCCCTTACTTACACCTTATACAAAAATTAATTCAAGATGGATTAAAGACTTACATGTTAGACCTAAAACCATAAAAACCCTAGAAGAAAACCTAGGCTATACCATTCAGGACATAGGCATGGGCAAGGACTTCATGTTTAAAACACCAAAAGCAATGGCAACAAAAGCCAAAATTGACAAATGGGATCTAATTAAACTAAAGAGCTTCTGCACAGCAAAAGAAACTACCATCACAGTGAACAGGCAACCTACAGAATGGGAGAAAATGTTTGCAATCTACTCACCTGACAAAGGGCTAATATCCAGAATCTACAAAGAACTCCAACAAATTTACAAGAAAAAAACAAACAACCCCATCAAAAAGTGGGCAAAGGATATGAACAGACCCTTCTCAAAAGAAGATATTTATGCAGCCAAAAGACACATGAAAAAATGCTCATCATCACTGGCCATCAGAGAAATGCAAATCAAAACCACAATGAGATACCATCTCACACCAGTTAGAATGGCGATCATTAAAAAGTCAGGAAACAACAGGTGCTGGAGAGGGTGGGGAGAAATAGGAACAGTTTTACACTGTTGGTGGGAATGTAAACTAGTTCAACCATTGTGGAAGTCAGTGTGGCGATTCCTCAGGGATCTAGAACTAGAAATACCATTTGACCCAGCCATCCCATTACTGGGTATATACCCAAAGGATTATAAATCATGCTGCTATAAAGACACATGCACACGTATGTTTATTGCAGCACTATTCACAATAGCAAAGACTTGGAACCAACCCAAATGTCCAATAATGATAGACTGGATTAAGAAAATGTGGCACGTATACACCATGGAATACTATGCAGCCATAAAAAAGGATGAGTTCATGTCCTTTGTGGGGACATGGATGAAGCTAGAAACCATTATTCTCAGCAAACTATCGCAAGGACAAAAAACCAAACACTGCATGTTCTCTCTCATAGGTGGGAATTGAACAATGAGAACACATGGACACAGGAAGGGGAACATCACACACTGGGGACTGTTGTGGGGTGGGGGGAGGGATAGCATTAGGAGATATACCTAATGTTAAATGACGAGTTAATGGGTGCAGCACACCAACATGGCACATGTGTACATATGTAACTAACCTGCACATTATGCACATGTACCCTAAAACTTAAAGTATAATATAAAAAAAAGAAATAAACACAGTTTATAAGATGAGGACTTGTCCTATCATGTATCCATCACTAAGTTATTTGACTTGATACAAAGGTGACAAATAAATATTTGTGTAACAATCTACTTATTCAAAATGGCACTTATCTTTTAATGTATAAATTTCCTAAGAAATAAGGTATTCTGACTTGGTTTTTTCCTGCCATACATATATGTTATACATCACTACAGCAAGTGGCTCAAGTGGACTGCCTAATAGTCTTATCATCTGAAAATCTCTGATTGTCACTAAAAAAACTACTGCATTGGAGTAATAAGTAATTCATCACCTCTAATCTCAATTAAGTAATCTAAATAGATTCTCAAGTTGCTGTTGGAATCAATAAGCCATAACAATAATAACATAGATATTTACCTTAAGGTGTTTCTATTTTGTTTTACAGTAAAAATTCTTTGTAGAAATACATGTTAAAATTCATTGTTTAAAGTTCATCTTTAAACTGATCAAGTATCTACTTGTTACATCAGGTCCCAAGTAATATACTGTAAGCATATATAGGTCAATACATTTTGCAAATTTCTGCAGCCAAAATATTCACTCTAATCCAAGCCTTTCAAATGGATTCTATTGCTCACAAAGCTAGAAAAGACAAGAAGTCAAATTTCTTCTCTTCTTAAATGACATCACAACTCAAAGACCTCTAGGTTCTAATAATCCTTCACTAACAAGTTCCATCTTTTTCTAAGAATAGGAAATTATATACCAAAGAAAGATTCAAAGTTCCCTGCTTCTAAATATTCAAGACAAATAAAAATATGCAAGATGAATGGAAAAAATAAAATCAATACCAAGATTTAATAGTATCAATTCATTCAGTCCATATTGGTAGGTAAGGATGGACTGTGAAAACCTCTTTCCACTTGCTCTTAACTCTCAGCAGAATATGGAAACAAATTTTACAATAGAAAGATAACCACAACCAAAGGTATTTTATACATTTCAGAGAAGCAATATGGAATAGTTGGGTTAAAATGTGTCTCTGATGTCAGACTTTCCAGGTTTGAATGCCAACTCTGCCTCTCTTCAGCATAGTAATGCTGGATAATTTACTAACCCTATCCGTGTTTCAATTTCCTCATATGTAAGATAGGAATAATAACAGAATCTGCCTCATAGATATGTTAGGAGGAGGTACTCCATGTAAAGCACTTGGCATAGTACCTGGTACATATTAAGCAGCACTTGATAAGCATTAACTAAATGTAAATTGCAATTGCCTATAAAGTTTTAATATCCCTATTTTTTAAAAAAAAATGGTTGATTGCTTTTACTAACTAAGCCAGAAAAGGGAGTACTTTTTAAATTTAAAAACCTATCATTTTCTCTCAATGAATCAATACATGGACAAAAGGTAGATGTCAAAATGAACCTAAATGAGGAGAAGGGCAAAATAACAAAACAGTTCATGAAAAAAAAAATAAGTACTAGGCCGGTCAACAGTCGCTCACGCCTGTAATCCCAGCACTTTGGGAGGCTGAGGCAGGCAAATTACCTGAGGTCAAGAGTTCGAGGCCAGCCTGGCCAATGTGGTAAAACTCCATTTCTATTAAAAATACAAAAATTAGGCCGGGTATGGAGGCTCACGCCTGTAATCCCAGCATTTTGGGAGGTCAAGGCAGGTGGATCACCTGAGGTTGGGAGTTCAAGACCAGCCTGACCAACATGGAGAAACCCTGTCTCTACTAAAAATACAAAATCAGCTGGGTGTAGTGGCACATGCCTGTAATCCCAGCTACTTGGTAGGCTGAAGCAGGAGAATTGCTTGAACCCGGGAGGCAGAGGTTGCATTGAGCCGAGATCATGCCATTGCACTCCAGTCCGGGCAACAAAAGCAAAACTCCGTCTCAAAAAAAAAGAAAAAAGAAGAAAAAAAAAAAACCCAGCCACGTTGATGGCCGGTGCCTGTAATCCCAGCTACACAGGAGGCTGAGGCAGGAGAATCGCTTGAACCTGGGAGGCAGAGGTTGGCAGTAAGCCAAGATCACGCCATTGCACTCCAGCCTGGGCAACAAGAGTGAAACTCCGTCTCCAAATAAATAAATAAATACATACATACATACATGCTAACTCACTGGGAAACATTCCTGATTCGGCCTAATTGCCTTGCCTTTGATATCCTACCGGTCAAAGCAGTCAGTGACCTGAATTAAGCCCAGCTGTTTGGCCCACATTACCATGCTAATGGCACCTGGGATCTAATTCACATCTGCGTGTCTTCACTGTTTGCTTCTTAAGTAAATACATCTGGGAAAGTTCTACACCTACAAACAAGCTTCCCACCAATCTTGTTTCCTTGCCTATACAGGAGTTTGCAAAGATTGCAGTAAACTTCTCTTACAAAATGTCTCATAACCAGTACAGAGGTGTCAACAACACTCTCATTATAAAAAGAACTCTGATTTAACAGATGAAAGTGTTAAGAATGCATTCTATTAGTGACATCCATTAATCTTAAAGAGTATATTTTGGCAGTTTATTTTCTCTGCTTTAAGTGAACAATTAGTTTAATCAAAGACATTTGTGAAACAGTTTGATTTTTCTTAATTAATGTCTGCTAAATTTACTTATAATAGACACACTCTTTTGCTAGAACCAAAACAGATATATTGTGTGGTTATTAATTTCCAGTTAGCACCATACAAAATTATTGAGTTGGAATATTTTCTGCCAATGTAGTTTTATTTTTTTTTTTCAAATGTATAATGTGGGAATGTAACTGGCACACCCATCCAATGAATGTAGTTTTTCAGTGCCTGTCAACTTGAAGACAGTGCTTCCCAGTGCTTCCTTTATGGGACTCCAGAGGAAATTTAGCAAGATTAGGAGATACACAATGTAACTACAGTATACGTTTTTCTTTTACACATTCTGTACACAATAGTGACATCTTCTGGTTGACTGGAATATTGATGTTTGGGCCAACGCTTTGAAACCATGTCTTAACTCCTTTTCTAATCAAAACATGCTTTGCTTGCCTAAAGATACTATGTGAAATATCCCTGAATCAGTGGTAAATCATCTTTTAATAGATACCATCAAAATTCCAATTTAAGTTTTTTAGAATAAAACATAATAAAAGAACATACTTATTTTTTTCAAAACAAATTTATGACTGGTTAATTGATGAAATTAACTGACCTTAAAAATTCACCTGACACAATAAACAAGTCTGGTTTTTAAGAATCTGCTATGGAAATTTCACTTTCTGGGAAATTTAGTGACCATTGAAATAAATAATAAAAAAGAAAATTTCACCAAGATGATATTTTCAAGTCATTTCTAGTGAGCAGTGAGAGAGATTTGGTGGTCTGGGAGGAGGATGAGCCTAATGCTAGTGATATTCCTTTCCTCTCTGACTTTTTTCATAAAATTCTATCTATTCCTATGCAGAGCATCGTGGTCCCTGTGGATGCTTTAAGGGTGCTGTTCTTAGTGCTAAACTCTCATTTCACCTATGCAACCCTCTCCTAGTACAGGCAGCCAACCCAGAGCAGCATTGCATTCAGACTGGTTGTGGTGATTTCAACCCCAGGGTCCCAGAATAGCAATCTCTTCCATGAGGACTGAGCCAGGCACT
Source organism: Pongo abelii (assembly GCF_028885655.2). Lineage (NCBI taxonomy): Eukaryota > Metazoa > Chordata > Mammalia > Primates > Hominidae > Pongo > Pongo abelii. The sequence continues at coordinate 89,116,301 of NC_071996.2, forward strand.
GGCAGCTAAATATAAAATACTTATCTTATGATCCCTTTCCCCCAGACTATAGGGGAAGGGTGACCTCAGTAATTTCAAGGTGATTTTCTTGAACCTCTCTTACTACAAAAGATGGAGGGTACTACATATACTTGTCATAAATCAATTAAGTATAATCAATACCAGAAAATTCTAACCAAAGACTAATGCAAACTTAATTTCCTATTAGAAATTATTTGTTAAAAAACAAGAGGAATATTTAAGAGAAACAGAATATTGTTCCATCAATCATTAATACAATGAAACAATAAGCATTATAAATTCCCATCATGCAATTTTAAAAGATAATTTAAACTTATAAAAATATAATCTTGGCTGGGCGTGGTGGCTCAGGCCTGTAATTCTAGCACTTTGGGAGGCTGAGGCAGGCGGATCACCTGAGGTCAGGAGTTAGAGACCAGCCTGACTAACATGGAGAAACCTCGTCTCTACTAAAAATACAAAATTAGCCAGGCATGGTGGCTCATGCCTGTAATTCCAGCTACTCAGGAGGCTGAGGCAGGAGAATCACTTGGATCCGGGAGGCAGAGGTTGCGGTGAGCTGAGATCACGACATTGCACTCCAGCCTGGGCAACAAGAGCGAAACTCCATCTCAAAATATATATATAATCTTATAAAGAAAATATATGTTATTTAACTGGTTTAAATAACAATAAACCAGAGAAGCTTATAATTAAAATTATACCAATTATATTTATCCTATCTTGTGGATCAGCTAGTATCTCTTTTAGTAATGACAGCTCTTCACAATCTAGTTATTGTAGGTCTAAATGGATATTTGTAAAGAACAAATCGTAAAGATTTTTAATATGAGAAAATATATTGAAGGGAGGAGGAGCACGGCTAGGAAAAATGTATATATATATATAAAATATGTATGTGTAAGAATATAAGCTGCATTCTTCTTTACATTTAGAAATTGAGGCGTTTATGTTTTCTGAAATTACAAATCAAATTGACTAAAGAAACAAGCTATAAATGTTTAATTATCTTTTAAATAATGCATAAAGTATATGATTAATAAGAATTTACTATTACCTTTAAAATTATATACTGAATATGTTTCCGAATTTATAAAAAGTATTCACTCTCAAAAGTCATAGAGATAAGGGCTAGATACAGTGGCTCACACTTGTAATCTCAGCACTTTGGGAGGCCAAGGCAAGTGGATTGCTTGAGCTTTGGAGTTCAAGACCAGCCTAGGCAATATGGTGAAACCGGTCTCTACAAAAAACACAAATATTAGCTGGGCATGGTAGCGTGCACCTGCAGTCCCAGCTACTTGGGAAGCTGAAGTGGGAGGATGGCCTGAGATCGGGAGGTTGAGACTACTGTAAGCCCAGATCGGGCCACTGCGCTCCAGCCTGGGTGACAGAGTGAGAACCTGTCTTAAAAAAAAAAAGTAATAGAGATCAGCAATTTATTCATTTCCTTACCTAGTCTATAAAAGCAACACAAGTTGTTTCTGATATTGTTATTGCATTATTACTCAGATTTCTAATCTCAGTTTTTTAAAAATGTTCTCAATGTAAAGAAATAAATAAGCCTCATAAGATAGCTGTGCCTACCATAGACATTTTTTCAAAAAGAAATTTAAAAAGTCCTCGACGTGCATGGTAGTAAAATAAACAAACTATAAACTTATGAATCATTATCTGGTTGATAATAAAAATATCATTATGTTCCATGTAAGAAATGCAGAAAATACAAGTTTTGCTTTTAGGTAAATGTATGCAGTAAATTAGCAACTTTACTAAAAAAAATAGGTAAAGGAAATACTAATATTGATTTATAATTTATAAGAGTTGGAATTAATCAATCAAAGCTACAACACTGAATTCACCTGTATCATGATCTACCTAAACAATTGTATCAACCAAAATAATACTTAAGTGATCTAATATCATAAAAACTAAAAATAATCAATTTACATGATTATCAAGAATGCCATTCTAAGATAGCTTCTATGCACTATGATTTGCAATAGCTGTGTCTCTCAAAAGATTAAGTTTATTTTCAAAAAAAGAATGCTAAATTTTATTTTTTTTCCTTTATCATTATTATTATTATTATTATACTTTAGACTCTATGGTACATGTGCGCAACGTGCAAGTAAGTTACCTATGTATACATGTGCCATGCTGGTGCTCTGCACCCACCAACTCGTCATCTAGCATTAGGTATACCTCCCAGTGCTCTCCCTCCCCCCGCCCCCCACCCCACAACAGTCCCCAAAGTGTGATGTTCCCCTTCCTGTGTCCATGTGTTCTCATTGTTCAATTCCCACCTATGAGTGAGAATATGCGGTGTTTGGTTTTTTGTTCTTGCGATAGTTTACTGAGAATGATGATTTCCAATTTCATCCATGTCCCTACAAAGGACGTGAACTCATCATTTTTTATGGCTGCATAGTATTCCATGGTGTATATTGGTGTATATGTGCCACATTTTCTTAATCCAGTCTATCATTGTTGGACATTTGGGTTGGTTCCAAGTCTTTGCTATTGTGAATAATGCCGCAATAAACATACGTGTGCATGTGTCTTTATAGCAGCATGATTTATAGTCCTTTGGGTATATATCCAGTAATGGGATGGCTGGGTCAAATGGAATTTCTAGTTCTAGATCCCTGAGGAATCGCCACACTGACTTCCACAAGGGTTGAACTAGTTTACAGTCCCACCAACAGTGTAAAAGTGTTCCTATTTCTCCACATCCTCTCCAGCACCTGTTGTTTCCTGACTTTTTAATGATTGCCATTCTAACTGGTGTGAGATGGTATCTCATTGTGGTTTTGATTTGCATTTCTCTGATGGCCAGTGATGGTGAGCATTTTTTCATGTGTTTTTTGGCTGCATAAATGTCTTCTTTTGAGAAGTGTCTGTTCATGTCCTTTGCCCACTTTTTGATGGGGTTGTTTGTTTTTTTCTTGTAAATTTGTTGGAGTTCATTGTAGATTCTGGATATTAGCCCTTTGTCAGATGAGTAGGTTGCAAAAATTTTCTCCCATTTTGTAGGTTGCCTGTTCACTCTGATGGTAGTTTCCTTTGCTGTGCAGAAGCTCTTTAGTTTAATTAGATCCCATTTGTCAATTTTGGCTTTTGTTGCCATTGCTTTTGGTGTTTTAGACATGAAGTCCTTGCCCATGCCTATGTCCTGAATGGTATTGCCTAGGTTTTCTTCTAGGGTTTTTATGGTTTTAGGTCTAACATTTAAGTCTTTAATCCATCTTGAATTGATTTTTGTATAAGGTGTAAGGAAGGGATCCAGTTTCAGCTTTCTACATATGGCTAGCCAGTTTTCCCAGCACCATTTATTAAATAGGGAATCCTTTCCCCATTGCTTGTTTTTCTCAGGTTTGTCAAAGATCAGATAGTTGTAGATATGTGGCATTATTTCTGACGGCTCTGTTCTGTTCCATTGATCTATATCACTGTTTTGGTACCAGTACCATGCTGTTTTGGTTACTGTAGCCTTGTAGTATAGTTTGAAGTCAGGTAGTGTGATGCCTCCAGCTTTGTTCTTTTGGCTTAGGATTGACTTGGTGATGCGGGCTCTTTTTTGGTTCCATATGAACTTTAAAGTAGTTTTTTCCAATTCTGTGAAGAAAGTCATTGGTAACTTGATGGGGATGGCATTGAATCTGTAAATTACCTTGGGCAGTATGGCCATTTTCACGATATTGATTCTTCCTACCCATGAGCATGGAATGTTCTTCCATTTGTTTGTATCCTCTTTTATTTCCTTGAGCAGTGGTTTGTAGTTCTCCTTGAAGAGGTCCTTCACATCCCTTGTAAGTTGGATTCCTAGGTATTTTATTCTCTTTGAAGCAATTGTGAATGGGAGTTCACTCATGATTTGGCTCTCTGTTTGTCTGTTATTGATGTATAAGAATGCTTGTGATTTTTGTACATTGATTTTGTATCCTGAGACTTTGCTGAAGTTGCTTATCAGCTTAAGGAGATTTTGGGCTGAGACAATGGGGTTTTCTAGATATACAATCATGTGATCTGCAAACAGGGACAATTTGACTTCCTCTTTTCCTAATTGAATACCCTTGATTTCCTTCTCCTGCCTAATTGCCCTGGCCAGAACTTCCAACACTATGTTGAATAGAAGTGGTGAGAGAGGGCATCCCTGTCTTGTGCCAGTTTTCAAAGAGAATGCTTCCAGTTTTTGCCCATTCAGTATGATATTGGCTGTGGGTTTGTCATAGATAGCTCTTATTATTTTGAGATACGTCCCATCAATACCTAATTTATTGAGAGTTTTTAGCATGAAGCGTTGTTGAATTTTGTCAAAGGCCTTTTCTGCATCTATTGAGATAATCATGTGGTTTTTGTCTTTGGTTCTGTTTATATGCTGGATTACATTTATTGATTTGCGTATATTGAACCAGCCTTGCATCCCATCGGACTAACAGCGGATCTCTCGGCAGAAACCCTACAAGCCAGAAGAGAGTGGGGGCCAATATTCAACATTCTTAAAGAAAAGAATTTTCAACCCAGAATTTCATATCCTGCCAAACTTAAGCTTCATAAGTGAAGGAGAAATAAAATACTTTACAGACAAGCAAATGCTGAGAGATTTTGTCACCACCAGGCCTGCCCTAAAAGAGCTCCTGAAGGAAGCGCTAAACATGGAAAGGCACAACCGGTACCAGCTACTGCAAAATCATACCAAAATGTAAAGACCATCGAGACTACGAAGAGACTGCATCAACTAACGAGCAAAATAACCAGCTAACATCATAATGACAGGATCAGATTCACACATAACAATATTAACTTTAAATGTAAATGGACTAAATGCTCCAATTAAAAGACACAGACTGGCAAATTGGATAAAGACTCAAGACCCATCAGTGTGCTGTATTCAGGAAACCCATCTCACGTGCAGAGACACACATAGGCTCAAAATAAAAGGATGGAGGAAGATCTACCAAGCAAATGGAAAACAAAAAAAGGCAGGGGTTGCAATCCTAGTCTCTGATAAAGAATGCTAAATTTTAAAGATTTTTATACTTTCCAAGTTCTTTGCAACGTTTAATGTAGTTCTAACAAAAACCACAATGGTATTTTATTTTACTTTATTTAAAGTTTATCACCTCTGGTTTTTTAAATTAACTTTAAAAAATTAATTAATAAACTTTCCAAGTATGTATAGTACTTTAGTAAATTTAAAACACTTACTAAAGTACAGTACATATAAAATGAACCAATCACAAGTATATAACTGCTTTAGCTATACATTTTTAGCCTCACTATTCTAAGAATTTCACAACTCTTTTTCTTAGTTCTATTTTAAAGCAAAGATCATTTAATAGCATTGGCCTTGAGACAGTATACTCCACATGGAATTAATTTGGGGGATTTATTGAACCTTTCTTTATGACCTAGTTTATTATAAAATTTTATAAATATCACATGTGCATGGAAAGAATATTTCTCCCTCTCCTTGCTGGGTATAAATTTATATATAAGCAAAAGCATGTTACCTGTATTAATTTCTTGCTTACTGCTCTTAGTATCAAATTCTGAGAGGAACATATTAAAATCTCCACCTACATTTGTTGTTTACTAATTTCTATAGTTCTGTCAGTTTTTGCTTTACTTACTAGATTGTTGCCTGTGAATATGTTCACAACTATACAATATTTCTTTGTATATATGTAGTTTTTGCCATGAATTCCATTTTGTCTGAAATTAAACTTACAACCCCTATTTTCTTGATGCAGAATTGCCTGGTTATTTTATTTTTAAATTTTGTTCATAATTTTGCAGTCATCATACGTCTGGAAAATTTTTTAAATCCAATCTCAGATTTTCTTCTTGTTAGTTAAGCCCAGATCTAAGCAAAGGTGGCTGATATAAGAAACTGGAGCAGACCAATGGGAACTTCCTATAGAGAGTTTTACCTTTTGTTTTCCCATGGATTAGTCACCTCTAGCATACAGATTTAATTTCCCCTCCCTACCCTGTAATACTCTTTAATTACACCAACCCTTCTGGCTAAACTGTTGAAAATAAATGTATAGTAAAGAGTTATAGAGTGGCATGTTACTGGGTTATCAATGCTCACGATTTTTTTCTTAGTAACCAGCACAGTGTAAAGGTGGCTCCATAAGGAGATGATAGCTGTAGGAAAGACTGTCTTACCATGAGGAAAGCCAAAAAGTGGGCAACTCAGTAACACAATTAAAAACAAAAATTAAAAACTCAATGGTCTGGTACATGTCAGTAGGATATAACTATTCAAATAGGAAAAAATCGACCATTGGTTTACATTTAGAAACACATGTCAGTTTATGTTCTCTAAATATAAAGTCAAAAATGAAGTCATTACTCTTGTTACACCATATATAAGATGAAGTACTGCTGTGCTTTTATCACCTCAACCCTTTTTCTCTGTTAACTCTATTTGGAAACACAGACCCAGATTACTTTTATTACTATTACCTTTCAAAATACAATCTTCCTTTTTAAGAATTTCTGGAATATGCATTTAATTCTTCAACGATATTTCAAGTTCAAAATTTAACTGATCACAAGTCCTTTCATATCATAATTTCCAATTCTTGAGTTTTCTATTTTAATCCTTTACCTGTTACCTATACTCTTTCTTTAAAAAAATCAAGTTTTGCTTTATTGCCCTTTTCTTTGTTCTATTTTTTACAAATTGAAGGCTTGTGGCAACCCTGCATCTAGTGAGTCTATCGGCAGCATTTTTCCAACAGCATGTGCTCACTTCATGTCTCTGTGTCACAGTTTGATAATTCTCCCAATATTTCAAACTTTTTCTTTATTATTATATTTGTTTTGGTGATCTGTGATCAGTGATTTCTTTTTCTGATGGAAAAAAATATATTATATCTATTTAGAATTAGCCATCTGGGCTCAGTTTAGATGACACCAATTTTATTGGCAACATCTGAAGCATCACAGTCAGGAGTTAGTGGAATGTCTGTGTGTTCTCTTCATCAGGCCTGACCAGGGTGTGACCTCGGCCACATAAATTCACAGATTCTTCATAGCCTCTTTGATCTGGTGCTTGTTGGCTTTAACATCCACAATGAACACAAGTGTGTTGTTGTCCTCTACCTTCTTCATGGCAGACTCAGGGATCAGATGGAACTTGATGATGGCATAGGCATAGTGAAGCTTGTTTCTCCTGAGGGTGCTCTTCCAAAGATATTTGAGGCTATCTCTGGAGCTGCAGTGTCTTGTGCCACCAGAAGATGAACGACATGCAGATCTCTGTGTGTGTGTGTGTGTGTGTGTGTGTGTGTGTGTGTGTGTGTGTGTAGTGGTGGATGCCTTTCAGCACTACCTTCTTGACCTCAAAGACTTTGCTTTGGCTTTGAGTTTAGGAGGAGAAGGAGCATCCTTCTTCACCTTCTGTGCCATCTTGTGAAAAGGAGCCACTATATGAGGTCATTATTGTAATTGTTTGGGGGCATCAGGAAACACACTCATATAAGACAGTGAACTTAATTGGTAGATTTTGTGTTCTGATTGCTTCACTGACCAACTATTCCAGTCTCTCTCCCTCTTTTCCAGCCTCCTTGCTCTGGCTCAAATAATAAACATGTATTTATCATAGTTGTGGATGTAGGAAATCAAAGATCAAGGTCCCTGCAGAGCCCATATCTGGTGAGTAGCAGCTTCCTGATTTGCATCATCAAGCTGTACCCTCAGAGGGTGGTGAGCACAGAGAGAAGTCCATTCTTTATCCCTCAGGTAAAGACATGGAGATGGTCACAGAAACCTCCCAGCTATTCTCCAGAAAATCTTATTGTTTTGGCTCAGAGAATGGAGCTTTCTATCATATTTCTTAAGCCATCTTCTTCAATTTTAAAGAGTATCAAATTATCCTTTCCTTTCTTTCTTGCAGTAAACTCTTACTTCCATTTTTCCAGTTATTAATGGAGGTTTTATTTTCTATGTCATTATTAGTGTTCCAGTCAGAGCTGAGAATGACAAATCAGCTCTTTATTAGGCCATCATCCTAAACTGGAAGTTTAACATTTCCAATCATTAGTATCACAGAATCCAATTTTTAATCTTAGTTTGTAGGCTGCTATTCAACTAACCAGCTCTAACTCCCAGCTTAATGAAGAAACATCTGGATATTACCTCTCAATTTTTCAGTGATGTGATCATAATAGAATTACCCAATGTTGTAAAAAAAAACTAAGTTCAGTAACATCCCAGGCCTGGTTTTCCAGTTAATTTTTTTTAATTATTAAGCCTGAAAGAAACAAAAAGTATCATAAATAGTTTATGTCTAGAAAAGCAAATACATGAATTCTCTAAGATGTGCCAGAATTATACTTAAATGATTAATTAGGTATTTTATAAGTACAATATATGTTTATTATTATTCATAAGTAAATTAGTGTTTTGTTGCCAAAAGTAAGGAAGTATTTCTTAAACTGTTGGCTTATTATAAAGGATTGAGGAATGAGCCATGGGCATTATAAAGAACAAATTTGTTTACATTCTTATACCATTTTTAAGAACTAGAGCCTCTTAGAGTTTGAAAGAATTTTAGAGATCACCTAGTTCATCTTCTGTGCAGCATTCTTACTTATCCCACCCCTATTCCTGTCTCTCTTAACTTACTTATCACATTTTAATTTCTGCAAGATCCTCTAGGATGTGGTCTTCAAACCTATGAGAAGCAATAATGGGGCAAAACACAATGTTTACATTATGATATATATCTTGTACATAAAGCTGGATAAATATCTGTTAAAAGAAATAATGAGGCTGGGAGTGATGGCTCAGGCCTGTAACCTAAATGTTTGGGGAGGTCGAAGCTGAAAGGCGACTTGAGCCCAGGTGTTTGAGGTTACAGTGAGCTATGATCACACCATGGCAGTCCAGCCTGGGTGACAGAGTGAGACTCTGTCTGTGAAAAAGAGATAAAAATAAAAGACATAATTACTAGCTGCACACAGGCACTCATCTTTAAAACCCCAAGCATATGTCTTCACCCTACCAAGGATTTCTATGTAAATGCATTTACTAAGTATTTTAAAAATCTACTTTGTGTTTGAGAAGCTCTAACTCTCCAAAGGTTTTGTTAAACACTAGACTGAAATTTGACTCTTCAAATTCTAATCTTAACTTTTTTCTCTAGCATTGAGTCAATCCATTTTTCCCTGTGTTCTGACTAAAACTGCAACATGAGCTCTTCCTGGGTCTCCAGGCTGCCTGCATTTGGATTGAACTCCACCATCATCCTGTTCACCACAGTCTGAGAGGATTAATCCTGAATCACCTAAGGAAACTGTAATGGTCTCCCTGAGGCAGTTGCTTTGCAATACAGTGCTGAGTCTCCTCCTGACACACCCCTACCACTCCTCTTTGCTTCTAGGCCTACAACTAGACTCAAGTCCCTGTAGGCCCCCAGTGGAAAAGCAGAAAATGTGACCCATAAGGAAGGTGCTACATTCCAAAAGGCCTACTTAAGTTTCCTAATATACAGATAGAAATCTGGGAAATGTGTGAAAATGGATATTAAGGATGTGGACCAATGGATTAAAGGACATAAATTTGGATCAGGCTGAATTTGTTGACATGGGCTCAGTAAGCAGAGATTCAGCCTTTAATGTTTCAGCTCAGAGTTAGAAAGAGCTCTAACAGTTTGGTTGGTTGGTTGGTTGGTTGGTTGAAACATGGACCAAAAATTGGCCCACAGTGCCAGAGAGTTAAAATGCCATACCTGCCTTGGTTTAGTGTAGAGTAAGGGATTCAAAAGCTTAGGGAGATTGAAATGTCATAGTGGATTTGTCTATTAAGACCTGGGCAACCACACTGGGAGGGTCCAGAAGACACGCCTTTCACCAATATTATGAAAAATAAATTTGTGATGGGAGCTCTAGCATCCTTGAAGAGCTCTGTCATAGCTCTTCTCTGTAGGCCAGACGTCACAGCGGGAACTACAATCACTGGATTGGGAAACCTAAATACAATGGGAATAATTGGATCCCTAAGTGGCAGGGGCCAAGTGGCAGCATTCAACTACCAAAGGTGAGTGCCGCTTAATGGAGAGCTGAGTCAAAGCAATCCAAATAGTCTAACTCACACAGACCTGTGACATTGGCTAGTTGATCATGGCATTCTTAGAAATAAAGTAGATAGGAAGCCTACTAATTTCATACTTGATCTGTATAAGCAGAAAAATTCTAAGTCAAGTAAAAAAACCCTAACCTGAATCATAAAAAACAGGAAGAGTCATGCTCCCTCAATCAACTCTCAGGATTGAGCCAGTCTCTAGACACAGAAATCCTTGAATGAAGGAGAGGCCAGGTCTCCTTGAGGAAAGTCCCCAACATATTGCCAAAAATGTGTATATTAATCTTTCCCCAAACCTTCCTGAAAACAACCTCTGGCATTTTACCAGGGTAAATGTGCACTGGGGAAAAGGAAATGAGCAGACGTTTCAGGGAGTGCTGGACACTGGCTCTGAATTAACATTAATTCCAAGAGACCTAAAACATCACTGCAGCCCTCCAATCAGAATAGGCATTTATGGAGATGAGGTGATCAATGGGGTTTTAGCACAGGGACATCTCACAGTGGTCTTATCCTGTGGTTATTTCCCCAGTTCCAGAATGCACAATTGGAATAGACATGCTCAGCAGCTGGCAGAATCACCAAAAGCTATCTTATCAATTTTTTGAAAAAATTATCACATTTTCTCAAAAGTATCTCTTCTCCAAGTCAAACATTCTCACTTTTTAAAATCTGCTTAAATGAAATTATTTCCAGGGTCTTCATCATGCCTAACATTGTATCATTTTTGTAATTATACTTTTAAGTTCTGGGATACATGTACAGAACATACAGGTTTGTTACATAGGTATACATGTGCCATGGTGGTTTGCTGCACCCATCAACCTGTCATCTACATTAGGTATTTCTCCTAGTGCTATCTCTCACCTAGCCTCCCATCCCCTGAAAGCCCCAGTGTGTGATGTTCCCCTCCCTGTGTCCATATGTTCTCATTATTCAACTCCCACTTATGAGTGATAACACGCGGTGTTTGGTTTTCCATTCTTGTGATAGTTTGCTGAGAATGATGGTTTCCAGCTTCATCCACGTCCCTGCTAAGGACATGAACTCATCCTTTTTTATGGCTGCATAGTATTCCATGGTGTATATATGCCACATTTTCTTAATCCAGTCTATCATTGATGGGCATTTGGGTTGGTTCCAAGTATTTGCCATTGTGAATAGTGCTGCAATAAACATATGTGTTCATGTGTCTTTATAGTAGAATGATTTATAATCCTTTGGGTATATACTCAGTAATAGGATTGCTGGGTCAAAAGGTATTTCTGATTCTAGATCCTTGAGGAATCGCCACACTGTCTTCCACAATGGTTGAACTAATTTACACTCCCAAGAACAGTGTAAAAGCTTTCCTATTCCTCCACATCCTCTCCAGCATCTGTTGTTTCCTGACTTTTTAATGATTGCCATTCTAACTGGCATGAGATAGTATCTCATTGCAGTTTTGATATGCATTCTCTAATGATCAGTGATGAGCTTTGTTTTCATATGTTTGTTGGCCGCATAAATGTCTTAACTTGAGAAGTGTCTGTTCACATCCTTCGCCCACTTTTTGATGGGGTTGTTCGTTTTATTCTTGTAAATTTAAGTTCCTTGTGGATTTTGGATATTACCCTTTTGTCAGATGGATAGAATGCAAAAAGTTTCTCCCATTCTGTAGGTTGCCTGTTCACTCTGATGATAGTTTCTTTTGCTGTGCAGAAGCTCTTTAGTTTAATGAGATACCATTTGTCAATTTTTGCTTTTGTTGTAATTGCTTTTCACATTTTTGTCATGAAGCCTTTGCCCACACCTATGTCCTGGATTGTATTGCCTAGGTTTTCCTCTAGGGTTTTTATGGTTTGGGGTTTTACATTTACATCTTTAATCCATCTTGAGTTAATCTTTGTATAAGGTGTAAAGAAGGGGTTCAGTTTCAGTTTTCTGCATATGGCTAGCCAGTTTTCCCAACATCATTTTTTAAATGGGGAATCATTTCCCCATTGCTTGTTTTTGTCAGGTTTGTCAAAGATCAGATGGTTGTAGATGTATGCGTTATTTCTGAGGCCTCTGTTCTGTTCCATTGGTCTATACGTCTGTTTTGGTACCAGTACCATGCTCTTTTAGTTATTGTAGCCTTGTAGTATAATTTGAAGTCAGGTAGCATGATGCCTCCAGCTTTATTCTTTTTGCTTAGGATTGGCTTGGCTATATGGGCTCTTTTTTGGTTCCATATGAAATTTAAAGTAGTTTTTTCTAATTCTGTGAAGAAAGTCAATGGTAGCTTGATGGGAATAGCATCGAATCTATAAATTACTTTGGGCAGCATGACCATTTTCACAATATTGATTCTTTTTATCCATTAGCATGGAATGTTTTTCCAACTCAGGATTAAGAAACTCACTCAAAATCACACAACTACAGGGAAACTGAACAACCTGCTCCTGAATGACTATTGGGTAAATAAAGAAATTAAGGCAGAAATGAATAACTTTTTTGAAACCAATGAGAACAAAGACACAATGTACCAGAATCTCTGGGACACAGCTAACACAGTGGTTAGAGGGAAATTTATAGCACTAAATGCCCACAGCAGAAAGCGGGAAAGATCTAAAATCAACACCCTAACATCACAATTAAAAGAACTAGAGAAGCAAGAGCAAACAAATTCAAAAGCTAGCAGAAGGCAAGAAATAACTAAGATCAGAGGAGAACTGAAGATTTACATGAGAAACCCTTCAAAAAAATCAATGAATCCAGAGACTGATTTTTTGAAAAGATTAACTAAATAGATAGAATTCCAGCCAGACTAATACGAAAAGAGAGAAAAATCAAATAAACATGATAAAAACTGGTAAAGGAGATATCACCACTTATCCCACAGAAATACATACTACCATCAGAGAATACTATAAATGCCTAAATTCAAATAAACTAGAAAATCTAGAAGAAATGGATAAATTCCTGGACACATACACCCTCCCAAGACTAAACCAGGAAGAAGTCGAATCTGTGAATAGACCAATAACAAGTTCTGAAATTGAGGCAGCAATTAATAGCCTACCAACCAAAAAAAGTCCAAGACCAGACAGATTCACAGCCAAATTCTACTAGAGGTACAAAGAGGAACTGGTACCATTCCTTCTGAAACTATTCCAAACAATAGAAAAAGAGGGACTTCTCCCTAACTCATTTTATGAGGCCAGCATTATCCTGTTACCAAAACCTGGTAGAGCCACAACAAAAACAGAAAATTTCAGGCCAATATCCCTGATGAACATCGATGCAAAAATCCTCAATAAAATACTGGCAAACCAAATCCAGCAGCACATCAAAAAGTTTATTCACCACGATCAAGTTGGCTTCATCCCTGGGATGCTAGGCTGGTTCAATATATGAAAATCAATAAACATAATCCATCCCATAAACAGAACCAATGACAAAAAACACATGATTATCAATAGATGTAGAAAAGGCTTTCAATAAAATTCAACACACCTTCATGCTAAAAACTCAAACTAGGTATTGATGGAACGTATCTCAAAATAATAAGAGCTATTTATGACAAATCCACAGCCAATATCATACTGAATGGGCAAAAGCTGGAAGCATTCCCTTCGAAAAGCGGCACAAGACAAGGATGCCCTCTCTCAACACTCCCATTCAACATAGTATTGGAAGTTCTGGCCAGGGCAATCAGGAAAGAGAAAGAAATAAAGGGCATTCACATAGGAATAAAGAAAGTCAAATTGTTTCTGTTTGCAGATGACATGATTGTATATTTAGAAAACCCCATTGTCTCAGCCCAAAATCTCCTTAAGCTGATAAGCAACTTCAGCAAAGTCTCAGGATATGAAATCAATTGCAAAAATCACAAGCATTCCTATACACCACTAACAGACAAACAGGGAGCCAAATCATGAGTGAACTCCCATTGACAATTTCTACAAAGAGAATAAAATACCTAGGAATCCAACTTACAAGGGATGTGAAGGGCCTCTTCAAGGAGAACTACAAACCACTGCTCAAGGAAATAAGTGAGGACACTGTATCATATTTTTAAATGCATGGCTAATATTGATATCTCATTTACCAAAATCCCATGAGGCTTTTGACATGTCTTGCCAACAAGCAGAGTGATTCTCAAATTGCACTAAAGCAAATCATTTGAGCCTAAATAATGGAATTTAAATTTACTGCTGTTAATTTCATCTTTTGTTTCTGACCTACACGAAAAGCTATCAAGATTTTTTTGACTCATAAGTAATTCAGTAGGCAAACATGTATTGATGGCCTACTCTAAGTCAAAACTGGTAATGGGGCTATAAAGATGAACAAGACACCATGTTTGACCTCCAGTTGCTTTGCCTAGTAAGGGACACAAAAAGCAAATCATATAAATAAGCAATGTGATAAGGACAATGGGAGCGCCATATGAAAAAAAAAAAAAACTGAGTAAATGGAGCTCCTGGGAGAAAGACAATCAGCCTGAGCACAGCCTGAAGCTGCAGCTGCAAGAAAGCACAGACTGAGGACTGAGAGATGAGAGAAATAAACAGAAGAGATGGGCAATGAAGAGAGAGAAGTAGGAAGGGAGACCAGTGAAGAAGGGCATAAAAAGGTAAAATTGAAGGTTGGGGCAAGAGTCTGAAGGCTCAAAAACTGTTAATGGTCCATTAAATGTAATGTAAACTTTAAAAACAAATAAGTTTTTGGTTAATTGGTAAATGTGGTAAACTAAAAAACAGGTCCTTTGGTGAACTGATCTTTCAACAACTAAGCTTTCGATAAATTGATCTGGAGCCTACTTGGTCATTAGATGAGAGAGCAAACTGATGAAAAGATTTGCTGGTTGTAGAAGATTGTATTTTCTGAAGATGGCTGTAAAAATACCTTTCATCTCTTCTGTCTTTCTGCAGTGTTACCTTGCCCCCATTGAGGAGCAAAATTTACTTTTCTGCTGTTTTGTGAATGCTTTAACCAAAATAATATGACAAAAATTCTGCTGTATCACTGGCAGGAATAAACCTTACCCGCCCTGTTGCTTTTGCTTCCTGCCTTTTGGAAAGCTTGCTTTGGAAAACTTCCCCTCAAAACTTAATTGCCACGTTTCGAGAAGTCCAAGTTACTCGAAGAAGCCAGTTGTAGTGATCTGCCAAATGGCACAAACTGAGCATCAACTGTCAGCCATCTGACTAAGGCATTTTGAATATCTAGCCCAGTCAATCTTTCAGATGGCTTCAATCCAAATCTGAAATCTGATTGAAACTCTAAGAATGTCCAAGTAATAACTCCCCAGCTTAGCCCATCAACCCAGAGGAATCACAGTGAGAATAATATATTGTTTTAAAGCGTTAAGTTATGGATTTGTTTGTTACACATTGTTGTGTCATTTAGGGCAGCTATAACACAATACCTGACTGACTGGCTTAAACAACAGAAATTTATTTCTCACAGTTCTGGAAAATGGGAAATCTGACATAAGGGTACCAGCATGACTGGGTCTGTTAAAAGCCCTCTTCTTGATTTTTGGACAGATGTTTTCCCATTTTCACATGGAAACAACAAAGAAAAATACTCTATGTCCCTTTCTCTTTTTATACAGGAATTAATCTTATTCATAGGGGCTCCACCCTCATTACCTAATCACCTTTCAACAGCCCCACCTCCCTCATACCATCTCGCTTATGATTTAAGTCCTGATAGTCAGGAGAGTAGATAATCTATTCTCAAAAATTCAGATGTGGCCTGGCTATTTATTTCTGGAAAACACTGAATTTTCCTGCTTATGAAACTATGTGAGCAGCAATACCATTAACCAAATAGAATTAAAAGAACATGGCTGTGCACGGTGGCTCATGCCTGTAATCCCAGCACTTTGGGAGGCTGAGGTGGGTGGATCACCTGAGGTCAGGAGTTTGAGACCAGCCTGGCCAACATGGTGAAACTACATCTCTACTAAAAATACAAAACGAGCCAGGTGTGGTGGCACGTGCCTGTAGTCCTGGCTACTTGGGAGGCTGAGGCAGGATAATCGCTTGAACCCGGAAGGTGGAGTTTGCAGTGAGCTGACATCGCACCATTGTACTCCAGCCTGGGCAACAAGAGTGACACTCTGTCTCGAAAAAAAAAAAAAAAGACAAAGAAACAACAGTGAGTTTGGACAACAAACATAATAAGCAATTTTTAATATGTTTAAGTTGTTTATGATATATTTGTATAGTTATGATCAATAACTTATAAATATAGATTTTGAACTTGGGAAAGACATATGAACTATATTTACTAGCATCATTAGCACATGGATTTAGTGAAACCACGGGAGATAATGATATTACCTAGGAAAGAATGAAGAAAGTTTCCAAAAGACAGCCAAGAAGAACACCAACAATTAAAAGATGGTCAGAGTGGAAAGGTACTTTTTGGCAGAATTCTATGAAACACCATCAGTTGCACTTCCAAACAACAGTCAATTTATCTTACCACAGGAAATGAAAAGAAAAATTGTTCTCTTGATACAGCAATATTTTGCAAATTTTAGAATTTGGACAGAGAGTGAACAAGTGATGCTGTCACAAATGACTGAATTCAGGCTAAAATTGCAAGATGATGACATACTTTGTCAGCACTCAACTGTTTAGGATTTATATTGAATAAATAATGTATATGTATTTGAGTCTATAATTTCCCACAGAAAATTGGTATAACATCACAAATTCAAATAGAAGTTACATGACCTATAAAACATTAGAAAATGAATTCCTTTCCCACAATGTTTACAAAACATTGACAGTTTTATCTTATTTTCATGACAACTTTAATCTCTGCACAAAGCTCCCAGATCAAGTTGTAAAGTCAGATAGTTTGAGGGTAAAAATATACAGAAGTCCTCCCTTATCTGTAGGGGATATGTTCCAAGAACCCCAGTGGATGCCTGGAACTGCAGATAGTACCAAACCCTATATATACTATAATTTGTCCTATACGTACATACCTGTGATAAAGTTTAATTTATAAATTGGCACAGTAAAAGATTAACAATAACTACTAATGAAATATAACCATATAACCATTATAATAATAAAAATTATGTGAATGTGGTCTCTCTCTCTCTTAATGTTACTATACTATACTTATCTATTTTCACATCACAGTTGATCATTGGTAACTGAAACCATGAAAAGCAAAAGCTTGGATAACAGGGGACTACTGTGTAATATGCATTTTAGTGAAAAAATTCTGATGAACATTATTTCAGGAAAAGAAAAATATTTCTTCCAAGAATCAACACAAAGAAATGTAAATCAAGATATTATTTGTGAATATATAATTGGATTTTTCCCTGAATGTAAACTTTTGTTTGGTCACCAAAGCACACCAATTGCATTTGTTGTAAGCCATGTAGCTATTAATTGACAGTCAAAGGGCAATGTGGTAGATTAGATGATGTTCAGCAAATATTTATTCATATCCTAAACCTTCAGGGAATACATTTCCCATCTCACTGATACAGAGCTTGGTCATATGACATGTTTAAGCCATTGGAACGTAATCAGTTTTGAGCACAAAACTGATGGCATATCCATTTTGCACTCAAGCTTCGAGATTTCCACTCACATTGGGGATTTTCTACCTCGCAGTTTGAAAAAAGAAAAAAAAAAAGGCCCCAAGCAGTGTGGGCCCAGAATGAGACATTCAGAGTAGTGCTTCCCTTGCTGGTTTACATGCCTGCAGCCAGAAGCACAGCCAGCATTGCACTAAGCTATAACTAGAAGAATAAAATGTAATTTTAAGCCATTTAGTTGAGACACTGTTGTTGAGGTGATACCTGACTGAAACAGGTAGCTTGGAAAATGTTGGTAATATATGAATTCATACAAAAATATCTCTTACCTTGAAATGTTTCACAAACCAATATTTAATTTGTGAGAAATAGGAAAAAATAGAGGTATGTCATATTTTTAATTAGACTTCATCTGTGATTAAAAAGTAGATGAGCATCACTTATCACATAGGTTATATAGTTCAGATAAAGTTAAAATAAACCAATTTCTGAATGAGTTATATCTACATTTATAAGCAAAGTAAAATCATACAAATTTTATAAGTGATGATGAATAATAAACATTCAAAAATTATACATTTATATATTAATCAAATAGTAGATTAATGTCTATTTCTCTAAAGAGGGAGATAAAAATGGAGGGATAAACATATGCCATGGTAATAGGCATAATAGTTATAAAAGAAATAATCTATTGAGTTGACTATAAAATTAATGTCCTATTATGACCAAGAAAGCATTTAACTTGACCTCAACTTTTGACTTCTGCATTAAATTATTATCTGTTCAAAAAAGTCACATGCTATTCAAGCCTTTCATAAATCAGGAATTTTAAAATCTCACTAAAACAAAGATAAGTTAAATGTTGCATATGAGTAAATAACTCATTACTATGATTTGAATGTGTCTCCCAAAAAGCATGAATTGGGAACCTAATCCCCAGTGCAACAGTGTTGGGAGGTGGAGCATATAAGAAGGTGATAAGACAGTGGGGGCTTGAGCTTCATAAATGGATTAATGCCACTATTGTAGGAGTGGGTTTGTTATCACTAGAGTGGTTCATTATAAAAGGATGAATTCAGTCCTCTCTCTCTTCCCCTCCTCCTTTCTCTGCCTCTCACCCAACCTCTTACCCTCCACTATGTGACGACACAGCAAGAAGGCCCTTGTAAGATGCCAACTCCTTGATCTTCGACTTTCCAACCACAACGGTAAGCCAAGACATTTCTGTTCTTTGTAAGTAACCCAGGCTTAGGTATTGTTACAGCAGCACAAAACTGATTAAGACACTCATCTTTCAGCCAGGTGGGTGGCTTGCGCCTGTAATTCCAGCACTTTGGGAGGCCAAGGTGGGAGAATCACCTGAGGTTGGGAGTTCAAGGCCAGCCTGACAAACATGGAGAAACCCCATCTCTACTAAAAATGCAAAATTAGCCAGGCATGGTAGTGCATGCCTGTAATCCCAGCTACTCAGGAGGCTGAGGCAGGAGAATTGCTTGAACCGGGAGGCAGAGGTTGCGGTAAGCCAAGATTACACCATTGCACTCCAGCCTGGGCAACAAGAGAGAAACTGTCTCAAAAAATATGATAATAACAATAATTCAAAGACACATTAGAAGATATGAAATTCATACAATAAGCCATTTCTGAGTTTCAAAAATTCATCCCAAGCCTCCATACAAAAGAAAAAAGGAAATATACACCTAATGTATTGAAATAAAAATTTGTTAAAGACTTAAAAATCAACACAGACACTAAGAAAAACAGTAAGTATTTTCCTCAGAAAACTAAAAATCAGAACTACCATATGATCCAGCAATTTCACTACTGGATATATACCCAAAAGAAAGGAAATCAATATGTCAAAGAGATATCCGTACTCTCATCTATACTGCAGCAGTATTCACATTAGCCAAAACATAGAATCAATCTAAGTCTCCATCAACAGATGAATGAACTTAAAAAATATGGTATATCTATACAAGGGAATATTATTCAACCATAAAAAGAATGAAAGTCTGTCATTTGCAGCAACATGAATGGAATTGTCGGTAATTATGTTAAATAAAATAAGCAAGGCACAGAGAAACAAATGTTACATATTCTCACTCATATGTGAGACCTAAAAAACTGGATCTCAGGAAGATAAAAAATAGTCTGATGGTTACCAAAGGCTGAGAAGGTATAGGGGAGGAGTGCATGAACAGTCGTTGATTTATGGGTTCAAAAATACAGTTAGATAGAAGAAATAAGACCTAGTGTTCAATAAATCAGTAAAGTAACTATAGTAAATAACCTATTGTATATTTCCAAATAGCTAGAAGAGAATAATTTGAATGTTCCCAGCAAAAATAAAAGATAAATGTTTAAGGTGATTGATATCTCAATTATCTTGATTTGAAAATTCACATATGATATGAATGTATCAAAATATCACATGTACCCTGGAAATATATACATTATCTATCAATAAGTAATAATAACAATTACAACAGAGCTTCATTATGGGGAGATGAAAAATTTCTGAAATGAATGGTTGTGATGGCTGTAAAACAATGTGAATGCATTTAATGCCACTGAACCGTATCCTTAAAATGGTTAAAATGGTAAATTTTACATTATGTATATTTTACCATGTAAAAATAAATTTTAAAATTTTAAAAACAAAAAATTATCTACAAAAGAGATAACTGGTGCGTGTGTGGATCCTTGATTTGCAACAAATGTGGCAAAACAAAGCAATAAGATGTGTTGTAAATCAAAAAAAACAAGGTGATTATCAATCAATTTAGAGGTTCATTCTGTCAAGATTGAAGGACAGGCTTGGGAAAGAGTAACACAAAATCACAGGAACATGTGTGATTCATGATTTCTCCAAAGATGGTTTTGAGTGCTTCAATATTTAAAAGGAAAAATGCAAGCAGGAGGGGAGGGAGGAAAGAAAAAAAAAGTGGGAGGGTAGACAAATGAGACAAGAGGTTACATTCTTTCCAGGCTATGAGTAATGTTCACTGAATCCACATGTTGCCTGTGGAAAGAAGGGGGTAGATGAATAGTCAGTTATGTATTCATCTCATGCTTAGTAAATCTGCACTTTACATAAAATAAACATTGTGTAGAGGAATAAGTCAAATATGTATTTGTCTCAAGGTGGGCGATGGGATGATTTCTAGTCTCCTCTGATCCCATACCTATGAAGATAAGCCATTATTTACATTGTCAGGATGAGGGAGGCCACCTGGGGAGACATCTGTTTAGGAAGAAAAGGGAAAGAAGTTCGTGTGTGTGTGACACAATTTCCAAGCTTAACTTTTTCTTTTAGCATAGTAAGTTTGAGGTTCCGAGATTTTATTTTCCTTCCACAGTGTCTTAGTTCATTTAGGCTACTTTAGCAAAATGCCACAGATACAGTGTCTTGTAGACAACAAAATTTATTTCTCACAGCGCTGGAGTTCAATATCGAGGTTCTGGCAGATTTCATGTCGGGTGAAGGCCCTCAAGTTTATAGAAGGCCATCTTTCTGCCATGTCCTCACATGGTCAAAGGGGCAAGAGAGCTCTTCAGGATCTCTTTTATAAGGACACTAATCCCATTTATGAGGACTTCGCCCTAATGATATAATCACATCCTGAAGGTCTTACCTCCTAATACTATCACATTGTGGGTCACAATTTCAACATATGAATTTTTAGGGGGGCACAAATATGTAGTTTATAGCAGGTATGGATGATTTTTTTAAATTACTTATATCACTAAACACAAAAGGAAATAATTATAAACAAGAGTAGAGGCTGGGTGCAGTGGCTTATGCTGGTAATCCCAGCACTTTGGGAGGCCAAGGCCGGCAGATAACTTGAGGTCAGGAGTTTGAGACCAGCATGGCCAACATGGTGAAACCCTGTCTCTACTAAAAACACAAAAATTAGTAGCCAGGTGTAGTGGTGTGCACCTGTAGTCCCAGCTACTCAGGAGGCTAAGGCAGGAGAATTGCTTGAACCTGGGAGGCTGAGGTTGCAGTGAGCCGAGATGGTGCCACTGCATTCCAACCTGGGTGATGGAGCAAGACTCCGTCTCAGAACAAAAGAAAAAAAGTAAGAGTAGAAGCCGTATACAATTGCACATCCATATAAGACAAAAGGAAAGTTAGTCTCATATCAAAGACTAAACTAGATTCTTAGTAATTGTAAATCTGTATGTAAAAGGAAAAATAAAATAGAATTCATAGAAGGTAATATAGGATAATAAATTTTGTGACTTGAGGTATCAAAAGTCTTTTTAAACAAGATTATAGAAGCATTAACCATAAAAAGTTGGTTTATAATTAGACCACATTAAAATTAAGAATATATTTTCATCAAAAATATCATTGAGAGAATTAAAAGAAAAGCCAGAGTGAAGGATATGTGTTAGTCTGTTCTCACACTGCTAATAAAGACATACTAAAGACTGGGTACTTTATAAAGGAATGAGATTTAATCAACTCACAGTTTCACGTGGCTGGGGAGGCCTCACATGGCAGAAGACGAATAAAGAGCAAAGTCACATCTTGCATGGCAGCAGGCAAGAGAGTTTGTGGAGGGTAACTCCCATTTATAAAACCATAAGATCTCATGAGGCTTATTCACTATCAGTAGAGCAGTATGGGAGAAACAACCCCCATGATTAAATTACCTCCACCTGGCCCTGCCCTTGACATGTGGAGATTATTACAATTCAAGGTGAGATTTGGGTGAGGGCACAGCAAAATTGTATCAAGATATTTGCTACAAATATAACTAAGATCATAAACTAAATTAGGCTCATATTTTGAACATATCTTAAAACCACACACACTTACAAATCAGTAGAAAAATGACAAAGTATATGAAAAAAGTAAACAAAAAAAGGAAACATAAAACTCTGCTTGACCTTACTGACAGCCAGAGAAATTTAATGTAAAATCATAAGGAGTTAGCATTTTATCTCATTGGATTGGATTTTAAAAATTAAAATTTGACAATATCAAGTTTTAGAGAGGATATTAAGAATTCAGACTTTTGTCCTCTGCTGGTACATATGTAAATTGGTAGAGTTCCTTTGAAAAACAATTTCGTATCTCCTACTAAAGTTGGAGATGCATATATCCTACATGCAACAATTCTCTAGACAAAGTCTTACATATATGCATCTGGGAACAAGTGCAAGTTTGTTCACAGCTGTATTTTTCTTTAGAGCAAAAAATGGGGTGGGGGAGGAAATAATCAAGTATCAATCACTAATAGATCAGATCAATAAATTGTGGTGTAGTAATGCAATAAAATAATATCTAGCAGAAAAAATACAAATATATAATATTGAGGCAAAAAAGCAAGACACAGAGGAATATACACAATGTGAATTCAATATTTATAATTCAAAAAGAGGAAAACTAAACTATATTTGCAGCATATAAAATAACTAGAGAGAAGGTATATGGAATGCAAACATAAAATTCAGATGGGGAGAGCGACAGGGGTATCCTATTACTAAGAAATAAGTAGGCTTCAGTGCTATTTGTTGATGTAGGCAACATTCTATTTATTAAGTAGTAGATACACACTCTTTTGTATGCATGACATATTCCATAATGAAAAAATATATTAAACCCTCAGTGGAATTCCTTCTCATTGCCCTAAGAATAAAATTCAGAATCATAACTTTGATGTATAAAAGTCAACATGATCTGGCCTCTGCCTTCCTAATCACCTATATCTCATCCAGGGCTTTCCCAAGTTCACTGCACTCCAGTCCTGCAGACTTCTTTCAGTTCCTTTAACACTCTAAGTTCACTCTCAACTTCTACTTTCTCTTCCCTTGCTTATTACTGTTTCTTCCTGATCTTTGTAGGACTGGCTGCCTTTCACCATTCTCACCACTTAGGTCTCAACTCAAATGTCATCTCATTGGAGAGTCTCTTCCTAAACATCTTATAGCAGGTCAGGGACAGAATTAGAAATGTATTTACTCTTAATGATAAAATTTCTGACAATAAAATTTATGATAATGCAAACTCTTTGTCAATGCATGCCCCACTATTATATAAACATAGAAAAATTGAAGATTAAATTGCTTCAGTAGATTAAGCAATGTCAATTATAACTAACAGAGCCAGCAATGGAATGGAGAATGTAGACTGTAGAAATAACTGTATTTTTCTATTTTAAAAGTTGACTAAAGTGGATTAGATACAAATACAATTTGTATTATATTTGATACAATACAAATACAATTTGTATTATATTTGATACAATACAAATACAATTTCTATTATATTTGATACAATACAAATACAATTTCTATTATATTTGATACAATACAAATACAATTTCTATTATATTTGATACAATACAAATACAATTTCTATTATATTTGATACAATACAAATACAATTTCTATTATATTTGATACAATACAAATACAATTTCTATTTTATTTGATACAATACAAATACAATTTCTATTATATTTGATACAATACAAATACAATTTCTATTTTATTTGATACAATACAAATACAATTTCTATTATATTTGATACAATACAAATACAATTTCTATTATATTTGATACAATACAAATACAATTTCTATTATATTTGATACAATACAAATACAATTTCTATTATATTTGATACAATACAAATACAATTTCTATTATATTTGATACAATACAAATACAATTTCTATTATATTTGATACAATACAAATACAATTTCTATTATATTTGATACAATACAATTTGTATTGTATTATATTTGTTACAATACAATTTGTATTGTATTATATTTGATACAATACAATTTGTATTGTATTATATTTGATACAATACAATTTGTATTGTATTATATTTGATACAATACAAATACAATTTCTACTGTATTATATTGGATACAATACAAATACAATTTCTATTGTATTATATTTGATACAATACAAATACAATTTCTATTGTATTATATTTGATACAATACAAATACAATTTCTAATACAAAATCTAATCCACTTTAGTCAACTTTTAAAATAGAAAAATACAGTTATTTCTACAGTCTACATTCTCCATTCCATTGCTGGCTCTGTTAGTTATAATTGACATTGCTTAATCTACTGAAGCAATTTAATCTTCAATTTTTCTATATTTATATAATAGTGGGGCATGCATTGACAAAGAAGTGTATTGTATCTGATACAAATACAATTTGTATTGTACTATACTTGATACAATACAAATACAATTAGTATTGTACTATACTTGATACAATACAAATACAATTTGTATTGTACTATACTTGATACAATACAAATACAATTTGTATTGTACTATACTTGATACAATACAAATACAATTTGTATTGTACTATACTTGATACAATACAAATACAATTTGTATTGTACTATACTTGATACAATACAATTTGTATTGTACTATACTTGATACAATACAATTTGTATTGTACTATACTTGATACAATTTGTATTGTACTATACTTGATACAATACAATTTGTATTGTACTATACTTGATACAATACAATTTGTATTGTACTATACTTGATACAATACAATTTGTATTGTATTATACTTGATACAATACAATTTGTATTGTATTATACTTGATACAATTTGTATTGCATTATATTTGATACAATACAATTTGTATTGTATTATATTTGATACAATACAATTTGTATTGTATTATATTTGATACACTACAAATACAATTTGTATTGTATTATATTTGATACACTACAAATACAATTTCTATTGTATTATATTTGATACACTACAAATACAATTTCTATTGTATTATATTTGATACAATACAAATACAATTTCTATTGTATTATATTTGATACAATACAAATACAATTTCTATTGTATTATATTTGATACAACACAAATACAATTTCTATTGTATTATATTTGATACAATACAAATACAATTTCTATTGTATTATATTTGATACAATACAAATACTTGCTTGAGTTCATATGTTTCTGAATGATCATAGCTTGTTAATATAAACATTTTATTTACAGAGCTTAATTCAGGAGCTTGCTCTTCTTTTTCTAAACTTTTATTCCAAAGTCATCTGCACTATCATTAATACTCCTCCACTTTCCCCATTTTAATTCCAAGGGATTTTAAAACTGACTCCAGTCATTTGTACTTAATTGAATATTCTAAGAAAAAAAAATGCTTGATTAATTTTGAGTTCAGATTAATTCATCAGAACTAAATAGCTTGCACATTTTCTTTTGGAAATGAAGGTGAAAAGGATACCACTCCCAACTTCAAAGGAACACAAGCAATTATCTACATTTCTATATTCTATCTTTAAACTACTTATAAGCTCATTTGTTACTTAAACCAATTAGTTTTAGTTGCTGAAGATAATCAATATATAGGAGAGTAATTGCTTTGCTGTAACATTATTATTCCTTTTTTAAAATTTTTTTATTAAAATCCAGCTTTGCACATTTTAATATATTCATTTTATTTCAAACATCAATTTCCTGTCTCCTTGCAGGCATGATATATCTCAAAAGAATTTAGTTTAATTCAAGATATTATTTCTTTTTTTAACTTTTATTTTAGGTTCAGGGGTACATAGGCAGGAATGTTTATAGGTAAACTCATTTCACGGGGGTTTATTTTACAGATTATTTCATTACCCAGGTAGTAAGCCTATTTGTAATAGCTATTTTTTCTGATCCTCTCCCTCCTCCCAACCTCCGCCCTCAAGTAGGCCCCAGTGTCTGTTGCTCCCCTCTTTGTGTCCATGTATTCTCATCATTTAGCTCCCACTTACAAGTGAGAACATGCAGTGTTTGGTTTTCTGTTCCTGCATTAGTCTGCTAAGGATCATGGCCTCTAGTTCCATCCATGCTCCTGCAAAAGGGCATGATCTTCTTCTTTTTATGGCTGTGTAGTGTTACATGATGTATATGTATCACATTTTCTTTATCCAGTCTGCCATTGATGGGCATTTAGGTTGATTCCATGTCTTTGCTATTATAAATAGTGCTGCAATGAACATACACATGCATGTCTTTATGGTAGAATGATTTCTATTATTTTGGGTATATACCCAGTAATGGGATTGCTGGGTCGAATGGTAGTTCTGTTTTTAGGTCTCTGAGGAATCACCACACTGCTTTCCACAATGGCTGAACTCATTTACACTCTCAGCAACAGTGTATAAGCATTCCCTTTTCTTTGCAACTTCACCAGCATCTGTTATTTTTCAACTTTTTAATACTAGCCATTTTGGCTGATGTGAGATGGTATTTTATTGCAGTTTTTGATTCTCATTTCTCTAATGATTAGTGATATTCAGCTTTTTATCATATGTATGTTGGATGCATGTGTGTCTTCTTTTAAAAATTGTCTGTTCATGTCCTTTGCCCACTTTTTAATGTTTTTTATTTCTTGTAAATTTGTTTAAGTTCCTTATAGAGACTGGATATTAGACCTTTATCAGATGAGTAGTTTGCAAAATTTTCTCCCATTCTATGGGTTTCTGACTGCTCTGTTGATAATTTATTTTGCTGAGCAGAAGTTCTTAAGTTTAATTAGATCCCATTTGTCAATTGTTGCTCTTGTTGCAATTGTTTTTGGTGACTTTTCCATGAAATCTTTGCCCATTCCTATGTCCAGAATGGTATTACCTAGGTTGTCTTCCAGGAATTTTATCACTTTGGGTTTTGCATGTAAGTCTTTAATTCATCTTGAATTGATTTTTGTATTTGGTGTAAGAAAGGGGTCCAGTTTCAATCTTCTGCATATGGCTATCCAATTATCTGAGCACCATTTATTGGACAGGTCATCCTATTCAAAAGCTTGTTTTTGTCAGCTTTGTTGAAAATCAGATGGTTGTAGGTGTATAACCTTATTTATGAGCTATCTATTCTGTTCCATTGGTCCAGGTGTCTGTTTTTGTACCAGTACCATGCTGTATTGGTTAGTGTAGCCTTGTAGTATAGTTTGAAGTCAGGTAACATGATGCCTCCAGCTTTGTTCTTTTTGTTTAGGATTGCCTTGGCTATTTGGGCTCTTCTTTGGTTCCCTGTGAATTTTAAGGACATCCTTGTCTTGTGCTGATTTTCAACAGGAATACTTCCAACTTTTGCCCATTCAGTATGTTGACTGTGTGTCTGTCATAGATGGCTTTTATTATTTTGAGATATGTTCTTTTGATGCCTAGTTTAAGAGTTTTTATCATGGAGGGATGTTGAATTTTATTGAAAGCTTTTTCTGTGTCTATTGAGAAAATCATGTGATTTTTATCTTAGTTCTGTTGATGAGATGCATCGCATTTACAATTTGCATATGTTGAACCAACCTTGCTTCCCAGGGTTAAAGCCTACTTGATCCCTGCAGTGGTGCATTCAATTTGCAAATTGAATTGTTGAAGTTTTTGCATCAAAGTTCATCAAGCATATGGGCCAGAAGTTTTCTTTTATTAGTTGTGTCTCTGACAGATTTTGGTATCAGGATGATACTGGCCTCATAGAATGAGTTAGGGAGGAGTCCCTACTCCTCGATTTTTTGGAATAGTTTCAGTAGGTATGGTGGCAGCTCTTCTTTGTTAATATATCTGGTAGAATTCAGCTGTGAAACTGTCTAGTTCTGGGCTTTTTTTGGTTGGTAGGCTATTTATTACTTATTCCATTTTGGAAGTTATCGGTCTATTCAGGGAATCAGTTCCTTCCTGGTTTAGTCTTGAGAGGGTGTATGTGTCCAGGAATTTATCCATCTCTTCCAGGTTTTCTAGTTTATGTGCATGGAGGTATCCACAGTAATTTCTCATGGTTATTTGTATTTCTGTGGGATCAGTGTAACATCCTCTTTGGTGTTTTTGATTATGTTTATTTAGATATTCTCTCTTTTCTTCTTTGTTAATCTAGCTAGGTGGCCTATCTTGCTTATTAATTTTTTCAAAAAGCCAGCTCCTGTATTCCTTGATCTTTGAATGGTTTTTTCTGTCTTGATCTTCTTCAGTTCAGCTCTCATTGAGTTATTTCTTGCAAGACATTATTTCTAATTTCTGGAAATACATGACATGCTTACTAAATGTCATTGCCACAAAAATTTAAGCCAATTGCTTGAAATTGACTGACATCTATAAAAAAATACTTACATTTCTGGAAAATTGCTTAAATGTCATTTCAACATAATGCAAAAAATGTGATTTTTAAATAATCTTTGACTCATCTTTATTTTCACTGAGATGATTTTAAATGTGCTTCTGTTGATTCTATATTATCTAGTAATTAAAATATGTGGGATACTGAACAACTGTGATAACGCACCAAAGTAAAGTTTTGATTCAGGTTTTGTACAATGAAGAGTGAAAACACATATAGCCATCTTACATAATCCTATGTCTAAAAATTTGTGAAAGAAAAGGATGAATCACAGTCTAAATATATAACTTCCATTATAAAATGTGTAATAAGAAAGAAGTTCAACATTTTCAATTCTTACTAGAATGTAAGCATTTCTCAAACTCTCAAGAATTTATTTAGGCAGAATTATCCATTGCTCCTTCATGTGCTGTTTTTTGTCTTTGCCACCACTGATAAAGGATGTTTCTTATATTGTTTATAAAAAATTATAAAATTTAGAAGTGAGGTTAATTAAAGCCTTAGTGAAACCATGTAAGCTTTAGTGTAAATGCTAGTTAAAAATAAGAAGCATTTAGATCAAAATTATAATTTGCATTATAGGTCACAAAATACAATAGGATCTGCATTATAAAAGTAATGATTAATATAATAAATCATTATACCAAAATTTTGAAATTTCACATAATTTTCATGTCTTACATTTGCTCTAGTGGAAATATAATTTGAAAAATTTCAGAAAACTAGCTCTTCATTTATTAAAGTTATTTATGTTATTTTTAACAACACTTGGGAATTACTATTTGTTAATCTCACACTTTAAGAAACCTGCCAGTACTAACCACAAAATCTGTGAGTTGAAGCAGATATTAAAAAACAGTAGCACAGAGGTTAGAGGTATGAAGACTTCTCACTTGTTGCATTGCAGGGGTTCAAGAATATGACATAAATTAATCTAGCCGGACTAACAAGAGATGATACCTGGGTTCTCTGGCCCTCAGGAGTAGGTTTGAACTTATAAGATTTTTTTTCTTTCTCTAATCTATTTCTTCTGACAGCACTTTTATCCCATTATAGAATTATTTTTGACTTATGTGAAAAGATTTCTGAAAGATTCACATAAGATTTATACAGACTTGAAACTTTTTATTGCCTTTTCTTTGAAGTTTCTTCACTGTTGATTTACCAGGCCCTGAAACTGGCCAATAACACAAAACACAGGATTTTGACTTACTCATTTATTTTTTATTGTCTCAATCAACTTCACCATCAGTAAAAATAATTCTAGTTTAGAAAATGAAACTAAATCCTCTCCCTTCAAATAAATACTTCAAATAAAGAAAAGAAAAATATGTTTTCATGACTAGTCCACTCCATAATTTTTGTTTTTAAAAGCCAAAGCCTCGTATCACTTAAGAAGAAGCCAAGGTGAACATAACATTTTTGTAGTGTCTTGTCTAACAGTAAGACTTTTCCCCCAAATCACTCACTATCAAATGCCACTAAATTTTAAAGTCTAGTTTTACATATCTCCAAGAAAATATCTTGTCTATTTCGGTCTATGAATTTTGCTCTTCAACTATAATCAGTACTAACAATTTTCTCTAAAAGTTTTCAGATTTTATTAATTTTAATACTAGTTTCTACCAGGTGATTTATTATGATTGACAAATGAGATTAACAACATTATACGTATTTCTAAATGCAGACACTATTTCACCATCCTTAAGTGACATGAGGTAAACTGCAGCTATCTTCTTCCCCAAATTTAATTCAGAAGATTAGAAACATACCTACTGCTAGCTAGCTGTGCAAGTTATTATCAGAAAATAGCTCCTTGAGTTACACAGCATTAAGCAAAGGAGAGGAGAAACAAGGATTTTAGTTAATTAATGTTTGGAGGGTTTTTTATATTAGTTAAATTAAGGATGAGAACATAAATAACCCGGTAGTAGACAGAATCCTAAGATAGCCCTAAGATTCCAACCCCCTGATATGCACATCCTATATAATTTCTTTTGCTCCATTGTTGGCAGAGCTTGTGAATATGATGGGATACTCACTCCTTTAATTAGATTACATGATATAAGACTTTGGCTGGGTGCAGTGGCTCACGCCTGTAGACCCAGCATTTTGGGAGGACAAGGTAGGTGGACCATCTGAGTCAAGAGTTTGACACCAGCTTGACCAACATGATGAAACCCCATCTCTACTAAAAATTAAGAAAAAAAAATTAGCTGAGCATTGTGGTGCATGCCTGTAACTCCAGCTACTCAGGAGGCTGAGGCAGGAGAATCACTTGAACCTGGGAGGCAGAGGTTGCAGTGAGTGGAGATCGTGCCACTGCACCCCAGCCTGGGCAACAATAGTAACACACCGTCTCAAAAAAAAAAAAAAAAAAAGACTATCTTAGCAGACATAAGTCAGAATTTTCCTGTTGGCCTTGAAGAAACAAGCTGTCACAAGGCCTACAACTGCAATGAATTGAATTCTGCCAATAACCTGAATGAGCTTGCAAGAGGATCCTAAGCTCCATATGAACAATCCCGCCACAGCTGACACCCTGATTTCAGCCTTGTGAGATTCTGAGAAGACCCAATAAAAATGTGTTCATTTCCTGATCCACAGAAACTGTGACAGAGTAAATTTGTGTTGTTTTAAGCCCCTACACTTGTGGTAATTTGTTATGCAGCAATAGAAGACTAATATAATCCCTAATATATTTTGTAGTTAATTCAGATAAAATTTATACAACAGGCAAAATATAAACTGACAAAAACATACAAATTGCACTGAACATTTAGCCAGTTGAAGGAGAACCCTGGTCCCTCACAATGTATTTGCTGCACCTATAACATACTTATGAAATATGACATTTATGTGTGAAGATTTTACCTTCAACCTGAAGAGACAAAAATGATACTGTGAATATCATTATCCACGGACTGTGTAATTATTACCCTATTTTTTTCTATCCCTGCCAATATTTTGTTTACAAATATTAAAACAATCAAGATAACAGTAAAAAATGCATATTATATTGTTATTTGAATAGTGTTTACCTGCAATATCTAATATCTACATTTTTTAGATCAAGTTCTTTCAAACCAGAGAAATAGCTTTTAAAGAGAAAATTCATGAAGTAGATTTTATGATCCACTTCAGAGAAAATGGTTAGAAAGAAAATTAACATATCCATCTTACACACATATTTTATACTAAACAAAATATTGTTTCACCTTCAATTTCGAGTGAAAACACAGAAGAAACATTAATCTATTCATGGAATTACAATTCATAAGCTAACATCAGCCTACATAATTTATAATCTATGAATTGTAAAGTACTTCTCACATTTCAGTTTTATCTGCTAAATTCCCTTCAAAACATTTACCTGTTTCCAAATTTCAATATTTCTTATGTCTACTCAATATATAATTTAAAAGGTTATGTTTTAAATCAAAGAATAACTGGATAATCTTATCATTTCCTTAAAGCTGCTATTATACAATACATATCTGTTTGTTCTGTCAAAGTGAAGTTTACCATTTTAAAGGTACACCTTCCACATTCTTGTTCACCTTTAGCCTCAATTATACCTCACTAATAAAAAGAATGACCCAATTATAGAAGCAGTTAAATTATTCTCTTTGTTCAGGATGCAATCCAAGATTAGTACTTTCTTTATTTTGTTATTCTTAATGTTTCAAACATATGGAAAAAAGTTGTTATATTATGAAAAATTTATCATCACTTGATCTATAATTTTATGTTAGATATTCTATCAGCCTAAAACCTTTTTAAGAAATAAAAATGCATTAACTTAGTTGAAATAATCTGTATGCTTTTCCTTATATACCTTTGCATCCCTCTATCTCAGAGGTAACCACACTCTAGAATTTGATGTCATCAAGATATTGTCCTGTATTTTTTTCAGAAATGCTAAAATCTAATATTCGTATTGAGGTCTTTATTCCACCTCCAAAATTCTTTTGCTACAGCTTGAGATAAGTGTATCATTTTTTGTTTTTTAACACATATGATCAATCATCCAAGCACCAAATAATTATCAAAATGATCTTCTTTGCACTTAGGATTTCACTTGCCATTATATCTATATCTCTGACTGTTCTATCATCTATCCATCCATCTATCTATCTATCTATCATCTATCATATATATATGATATATATGTATCTGTCTATCTATATGCATAATACTAATCCTGGTCTCTTGTCATTGGATTTTTATGATTTTGCCACAATCTTAATTTCTATAGTTGCAGACATCTTGATAACTATGAGTAAAAGGTTTCTGACTTCAGTCTTCTCAAGAAGCATGTTGTCTATTTTTGGACCTCTTTTCTTCCATGTCAACTTACAGGGAGAAAATTTTTATCATAATTGCATTCAGTTATAAATTGGGAAGGGATAACTTTTAAGATACTAGGTAAATGTAATTATTAGTTATCCTTTTTAACATCATTTAATATTATTCTATTAATTTATCCCTATAGATCTTGTGCATTGTTTGTTAGATTTAATCTTGGATACCTTATAAATTTTATGTTACTTTAAATAGGATTTTTTTGAACATTATATATTCTTGTTAGCAATTGTTAGTGCATAAGAACATTATTAATCATTTAAATGTTTTTCTTCAGGAAATTGCTCAATTCTTGTAGTCCTAATGGATTCTTTTGAGTTTTTTATGTAGATAATTATGGCATCTGAAGAAAAGAAGTGAACACATTTTCATTTCAATATTAAACCCCATTTGCTTTCCTTATTGTATTGGTTAGGACCTCCATTACAAAAAAAAATGAAAATGATAGCTTTTTCTTGCTCTTTTTTCTTGCTCTTGCTCTTGTTCTTGCTCTTGCTCTTGCTCTTGACTTTACTGAGAATGCTTGTACACTTTCACCATTGGTAAGCTTGCCATCAAAATTTTTTGATATATTTTTTCAGGTTCATAAAGTTTCTTTCCACTCCTAATTTGTTAATGGTGTTCTTCTGGTGAGTGTTGAACTTACCAATTTCTTTGTCTGTATCTGCTAAAGTGACTCCACCCTCTTTAATCTATTGATGTTGAAAATTTCTTGTATATCTGGTATGTATCACTGGGTTGAGATGTATTATTGAGTTTTACACAATGGTGAAATTGATTTGAGAGTATGTAAACTAGGACCTGATTATTTTCTTTCTTAAACAAATTGGTCTATAATTTTCTTTTCTTGCACCATAGCTGTTTAGTTTTTTATCAAAATAATAGTAACTTCATAAAATGACCTGACTAGCTTTTGCTCTTTTTCTGCTCTCTGAAAAAAATACACATATTTATAATAAAGATGTTAGAAATATCTTTCTTCTGGGAAGTTTGGTAAAATTTATCTCTAAGACCACCAAGGTATGGTATCTTTTATTGAGCAAGATTTTGATTCAATTTATTTAATTTTTATTAATTTGCTTGGATTCCTAATTTTTCTTCAAATTTCCTCACTTATATTTCTACAAATTATTTATTTCATCTAGGTTCTGGAATGTATTGGCATAAAATTGTTCATAGACTTCTCCTAGGTTATTTTTAATTTTAATATATGTCAGTTCATGTTACCTTTATTGTGTAAATATTATATAATATTTGTACTTTTTCTCTTGATTAATTGATTATTCTTGCTAAGGATTTATACACAACTTTTTTTCTAATAACCATCTTTTGGTTTTTTTGAACTTACTGTTTTTAGTGTTTCCATTTAATTATCTTCTACTCATCTTTATTTTTCTTTATTCCTACTTTTTTGTTGGTTATTCTGTTCTTCTTTGCTAGTTTTTTAACTTCACACATAACTTTTTCCTGCTTTTTGATAAATGTAATTGAGGTTCTAAATTTACCGTTAGGCCCCATTTTAAAGTAATTTCACATGTAGTACTTTCATTTTGATTCAATGATTAATACTTTTAGTTTCCCTATGTTAATGATAATTCTGAGAACATTACATCAAACTTTGACAATATTTCGCTATGTCTGCTTGAATAGGGTGGAATCTACAATGCAAACTGAGGTTCTCCTCTCACTGAATGAACTGTCACAAGCTCATTTGAAGATAATCTATATGATCATGAGGAAGTAGATTTAATGGTCATTAGAGCAAAAGGGAGCATCTTAGGCCAAGACAATTAAGGCTCTTTGGTGAATTTGGCAAGCTTGCATTTTAGAATGCCATTTCCTTTTCATTTTTCTCAGAAGACCATAGAGGATAAGAAAAACGTAGTTTTGGGGCTTAAGGATAAGACTCTGATTCTTTAATGACTGTGAAAATAAACCGCTTCCTCTATCACTAGAGAGGTCGATAGGGATTCTCCATCTGAGATGCTTAAGGCCAAGTAACATTTTACTGTTAAATGTCTACTGAAAGCTGTGACTTTCAGACAGGGAAAAGTTTTGATCCACCCTGAGAATAAGCATACAATAATCAAAACACTGTTATATCTCAGTGCTGGAGGCAATTGTATAAAATCCATTTGGAGACACTCAACAGGCCTCCTCCAGGATTTAGTTCTGTTCCCCATACCACCTTCACAGCTTTGACAAGATTATGTTGTAGGCAAGTAAGACATGCACTAGAAACACACACCTTTGGCTATGCCTTTAAAGTTTTCTCATCAATGCTGGTTTAGAAATTTAGTCAATTTACCCCTGCCATGGTAGTAAAACTAATAGCTCTGGCTAATGTGTTATGTTAATCAGCACTAGCAGAATGGAACAGTTGAATCTTCTTTTAAGTTATAGCACACAATTGATTTATAAGGATATAATCAAAGATTACCCTGGAAGTAAGAACAGTCTGACTCTGAAAAACCATTAGGTCTTTTGATGTATGTTATAAACTATTATAATGATTCCTAATTTATGAAACATAGAAAGAAGATCACTTGATAGATATTACGCCAGTATTTATGCATGAACATGAATATACTTTCTTTAACCTGAAAAACACACAATCATTGAAGTATATATACAGTAATCTTTTCCTTTATACATAACTAAGCTAAAAATAAACTTTTCTTTTGATTCATCAGTCTTTTATCTCAAAATCTATTATCACAATTGTTTTCAATTAATGAAATTTGGAAAATGTCAAAACAAACTTAATCTTGTTCTTCTTATTTATAAATGAAGGAGTGAAATTTTGTGTTACTTAGGGCCATTACAAAAACACATACATGATTCAAGCATAAAAGACATTGTGACTGTTTCATTATTCAGAATTTAGGGCCTGATAGTGAAAGAAAATAAGTAAAGTGAATTGTCGGTGAGGCAAGAAATAATTATAAATTGTAATTTTTCAACATATTATAAATATTATCTTAAAGCATAGCAATAACTGTGACTTTTAAAAACTGAACAATAAAAAATAATGAATGTTTCATAAATATGTCTTGAGAGTTTGCCAGAAGTACAGAATTTAATAGACTATATTGGCTATAAAAAGGAACTTTTGTTATATAGACATACAATAATTTGAGCATTTTATAATAGAAAAACCTAAATTTTAAATTTACTCATAATAGTCTTTATTAAAGACAGCATATGCCTTTTGTATTAATACTTTCATTAACTTTGAATGTATCCTTAAATTTGTCTCTCTCATTTACAGAATTTTAAAAAATTAATATAACTTTATATGTATGCATTTAGAAATATATAAATACATAACCATGGGAATACATAATAAAGTTCTTATCTTTATTTTAAGAAATAATTAAACTTATCAGCATACTAAATTTAAAAATGTATAGATTACATTGAAGTTTCACTTTAATAAACATTTTCTTAAGGAATATATAATATCCATTATTTTGCATACATATGTATATTCTTCTGTAATTATTATATTAAACATAGACATAATCATTTTATTAATGAAATGGTTTAGCTCTGTGTCCCCACCCATATCTCATCTCGAATTGTAATCCCCATGTGTTGAGTGAGGGACCTCGTGGAAAATGACTGGATCACAGGGACGGTTTTCCCCATGCTGTTCTTGTGACAGTAAGTTCTCATGAAATCCGATCATTTAAAAGTGGCACTTCCCCCTTCACTCTTTCTCTTACCACCATGTAAGACATATGTTGCTTCCCCTTCAACTTCCCTGTAAGTTTCCTAAGGCCTCCCCAGCCATGCTGAAATGTGAGTCAATAAAGCCTCTTTTCTTTATAAATTACTCAGTCTCGGGTAAAAGCACTGTAAAAACAGCGGTAATTCAATTAATTACCACTTTTTACAAAGTAGCCAATTTGTTTTCTTTAGATGCAAAGAACATTAGAAAACAGGAAATCATGGACTGTGTCATTTACTTTTTTTATGAGTACTCATTTTAGATTACCTTTACAATTTTGGGGGAGTAAAATAAACATATTTATAACTTCAAGATATTTATACATTTGGTTAATGCATACTCACGGTATAATAGTAAGAATATAGCTAAATAGTGACCAGAGTTTTATAGTTTTATATTTAGAAATTGCCTACAAATCCAAAGCTTTTTTGTCAATTAATATAATTTTTTACATGTTTACATCTAGTTTGGAGAATTTTCAACTATAAAATAGGAAAAAGTATTGCTGTACAATATGTTAGTCATGTACCAAATCTAATATACACAAGATCTTTCAAATGTCTGATAATTTGGAAATTTTTATTGCAAGAGTTTTAGTCAAACTAGAAATAGCAGTCTCAAAGCCTTGATTAATGTTTTTGTTTTACCGATTGTAGTTCATAAGAAGGAAACTGGTGATTTCAAAATTAAAAATGTCATGAGAGAACAGTTTATGAAGGCACTAAGTAATCCTTCTTTTTTTTTTTTTTCTTTTGAGACGGAGTCTCACTCTGTTGCCTAGGCTGGGGTGCAGTGGCGCCATCTTGGCTCACTGCAAGCTCCACCTCACGAGTTCACGCCATTCTCCTGCCTCTGCCTCCCGAGTAGCTGGGACTATAGGTGCCAACCACCACGCCCGGCTAATTTTTTTTGTATTTTTAGTAGAGACGGGGTTTCACCGCGTTAGCCAGGATGGTCTCGATCTCCTGACCTTGTGATCCCCCCGCCTCTGCCTCCCAAAGTGCTGGGATTACAGGCGTGAGCCACCGTGCCCGGCCAGCACTAGGTGATCCTTCTAACACATAATTCACATATATTCAAACCATATAATTTCAAGACAAAAGAAATCAGTTAAAATTATTTATTATAATAATAGTACTTTTTATAAGAAGCAAAATGAATTTGCAGTTTTATTTCTACTAATACACGCCTCAGACAAAGAAAAGAAATCCAAGGCTAAAGGAATCCAGCAGTTAAAATAGGTGTTAGAAAATCGTGGAGAACATCTGCAATGTAATTCCACAGGTTATCATCTCAAGCAAACCCTAGGACACATGAACAAATAATCAAGGAGTCTTAAGAAGAGTGGCAAAATAGCTACCAAATTCAGGCAAACTTGAAAACCCTTTCAGTTTGTCACCATGGCATATGGTTTCACTGTACACCATTATCTTTCCCTCCTGGCTCTTTCTCTCTTAATGCAACTAATACCTTTAAGGTCTACCATCCCACCCCCTGCCAAGTAATGATGGTGGTAATTAAGATTATCATTGTACTAATGATAGCTGACCACATTCATCTAAGTGCTTGAGTACATTAACTCTGTAATCCTCACAACTGCCCATGAGGTGAGTGCTATTACTATCTGCATTTTATAAATGAGTACACAGAGGCAGGGTTGGAGTAACTTGCCAAAGCCACACAGCTAATAAGTAGAGGAGTAAATAATCACATCCTTGGTCATGTAATACAGCTAATACTCAGCAAGTCGATTTTTTTTCCACTAGATGGAATTTTGGGATTCCTTTGTAAGTTTTCCTAAAGTTTAAAGTCACACAGTTATTTAGCTGAAGAGCCAGGACAGAGCGCCTATTTCTATACAAAGATGTAAATGACAGATGGCAAATTATTTTCCCCTGATTTACTTGTCCCTGAAAAAGAATAAAGCCTTATAAGAATAGGATTGAATTCTAGATTTGGACTTCCATGTATCAGGCAAAATGCAGATAATTGTTTTCTTTCTTGGACTACTAGAAAATTATAGCTCAACAGGCAATAAATACCCGACACTTAAGAAAGCCAACGGGTGGTTACAGCTTATGAGATGCATAGCATAGTTCAAGTAAAATGAATATATATCAAATCTTTGTGTAATCACTGAAGATATCTTGCTATGAGAAAAATTTAAGCACCAGCCATTTGCCAAGATTTGTTTGACCTTCTAAAAAAACTTGTAAAAAAAATTTAAGGTTAATGTAATATTCTTAAAAGTATCATGCTAACATTAATGAAGATGAAAAACCTCAAATAACAAATATAGTAATTTGTTAAAAAGCTTTTTAAAAACTATATTGTTCTGTGGTTCCTCTGTGAACCCTCCAGGGTTAAAAAAGGAATACACTGTTCTAGTCTATGGAGTTTAAAAATCCATTACAGAGAAGAATGCTAGAAAAATATATCTATTTGAGGTCAGGTGGGTTCAACTACAGGACTGAGACCCTGACCAAATCATTCGTTTATAAACATGACTTAGTAACTCATAGAAGCAGAGAACACAATAGTGACTATCAGAGGTTGGGGGTGAGGAAAATGGGAAGTTGTTGTTCAATGGATATAAAATTTCAGTTATGTTAAATGAATATATTACAGATGTCTGCTGTGCAATATTGTGCCTATATTTAATGATACGTACAGTATTATGCACTTCAAACTTTGTTAAAAGGGTAGATCTAATGTTATGTGTTCTTACCAAAAAAAGAAAAAGGATGCAGGAAACTTTGGGAGGTATTGGATGTGTCTATTACCTTGACTGTGGTGATGGTATCTCTAGTGTTTGTATATGTCCAAACCCATCAAATCGTATATATTTAAATATGTATAGTTATTTGTATATTGATTATATTTTAATAAAGATGTTTCAGAAAGTGACTTAGTGGGTTGGGAAACTACTGATTATCCACCCCTGGAATCTTATCTAAAATGTTCCTAAACCTTAATATTTTAAGTACCTATATTGTATTATTTTCTAAAGGAATATCATAATTATCATAAATCATTATGAAATAATGGAATATAATTTATCAGAAGAAGCATTACTTTTCTATATATCCTATGTTTTGAGGGTTCCACGTGAAGCCTTTCCACTTGAAGGAGACCGCGTTGATAGAAAGTCACTTGTAGAAAATTGATAACAAGTACAGACACAGTCTAAAGAAATATAAAAATATAAACTGTTGAATAATTTCTGTTACTTTACTTGTCTCAAAAATTTATATGGCTCACCATAAGATATATGCAATCATTTATCATTGATTAAGGAAGAGTAATATTTCATGTAAAAATTAAAAAAATTTTAAGACTTTTCTTCTTTATTGCTCCTTAAATTCTGAAATATTTTCTGAAGCTGGAAAGAAGGAAATGAAGTTAGAGTGTGCTGAGAATTTTTTTTTACAGCACTGGGGCTATTTCTGAATTATTTCTCTATACATAGAATGTCACCACCCATCAAAACTATTAGGAGACACAGGGTTGAGAAGTACTGTTAGCTAATATACATATGGGCAGATTCTAAGCAGGAAAGTGACATTATCAGACAATATTTAAAAAAAATAACCATGGAAGTAGTGTGGAAAATTACCTGTAATGGCAAAACTGGTTCAGAGGTAAATACAATAGTATAGAGGAAAGTTGAAGGGATTCTGAAACGTTATATTGGCAACAGATTTAGAAAAAAGAGAACGATTTAAAAGGAGAAAGTAAAAGAATAGATAGAAGGCTGAGATTCTATGAAACTTGTATTATAGGCCAGAAACGGACAATTATGCAAGGCATTTTTAACACGTTCATGCAATATAGGTGTTAGCCTATTTTATGAAGAATCTGAAGTTCAAATAATTACTTATGAAACGTCAAATACTACATTTAATTATCTATAAGCAATTAGAATAGGCTATAGTGGCAATCGATTGTGCTATTTTTCTTGTTACCTTGAGGGTAATTCCCTACTCCACATTGTCCTGGTGGGGCTATGATGCACACTGCTACTGGACAGTGAAGAGGTAGGAAAGTGGCTAATTCTACAGCCTTCTGAGGACAGCAGTTGGTTCAAAAATGAACACTTGACCCAAAAATAGATCCATGGGGAAATTAGTCTTTAGAGTTTGAGTATAGAAGAACAATAAAGTGAAAAAAAGGTAGAAAAATAACAAAATGGATTAATCTCACATGTGCCAAGAGTAGCAGCATAATCTATATTATTTTTTCATTTTCCTCCTTTTTTCTCCCACACACTAGAGAATATCAGGAGGAAAATAGCAATAGTGTAAAAATAAAATATTTTCAGAGTATGAAGTATAATATACATGTGTACTACATCTTAAGTAGATAGGCTCCATATAATGACTGGCAATTAACTATTGGACGATCTCAGTCTGTAAACTTCACTTGTGTTTTCTGCACACTGTGATGCCTTATCTCTCTTACAGAGTAAGAGAACCCCTTGCATTGCTTTTGGATCTAACCAACCTTTACTCTCACAAGTGGGTAGGCAGAACACTGGACATACACTGGGCTTTAGTGTCCTTGGTGTTCTAAAGCAGGTATGAGGAAGGGGTGACACATATACAACACAGTGTAGAGTCAAAGGAAGGCAACCTCCAAGGGAGAGACCAAAATTAAATCAAGCAGCATGATGAATAAAATAACCAAACCACAAGGAATAGGCAGGGCAGAAAAACCTAGATCCAGAGCTACAGCATGGAAACCCATAAACTGGGCAAAAGAAGATTTACAATGGAAGAGAAGAATTACATCCTGGTTTTAAGCATGTGCTTTCAGCCAGCCTATGCAGAGTGCCTGTGGCTTTAAAGAAAGTGTAATACTCTCAAATGATGCCAAGATTAAGACTGAAAGTGTTCCTTACATCTGGCACTTAGGACATAATTAGAAGCAGTAGCAACATCAGTGGCAATAGAGTGACATCGATAGGTAGGTAGGTAGAAGAATAAAATAGAGCTGAAGAAGCAGAGAGGAAAAAATGTAGTCCATAAACATGGCTGCAGAAGAAATGAGATAACAGAACATAGGGAGAGAGTAGTAGATTGAAAGAAATATAAACATGCTCAGATCTCAAAACACTGGAGAGAAATAAACAGAGAGCTACTGCAAAACCCAAAGACACACACACATAAACAGAGAAGAGACAGAAAAAGAAATTGATAAAGCAAGGACCTGAAAAAAAAAAACAATCAGAACATGGCATCAAAAG
The DNA here is from genome assembly GCF_028885655.2 of Pongo abelii. Lineage (NCBI taxonomy): Eukaryota > Metazoa > Chordata > Mammalia > Primates > Hominidae > Pongo > Pongo abelii. The sequence continues at coordinate 89,158,471 of NC_071996.2, forward strand.
TACAAGGAAGGAAATGCCGTGAACAGAAGGACAAACATGTATTCCCCTGAGGATCACTAAGGGAAGGACAGGAGTCTACACAGGAAGCCATGTTAACCAATAGTGGACATTGATTTGAGAGAACTAGCTTTTCTGTGATGTTGGCAATGAGGTCATTGCCTGAATGTGATGTCATTCACCTTAGAGGGTTTGAGTAGGATGTACTTCTGAAATAAATACATGCAAAGGAATTCAGTAAACACAAGTAATGGGATTGGTAAAGGGTGCTGGGAGTTCAAATGATGCAGAAACTGAACTTGTTGAGGGAACAGTATATCAACATGTAAATTTCTTTGCTGCACTGAGCACTCAAGATTAAGAGCAAAAAAATTAGATTAGGTGAACTAAGAAGTAATTTATAAGAAGGACATAGAATTGAGGAGGTTAGGAATACAGGCAAGAGAATTGCTGAAGTAAACCTGAAAGGTTAAGTGTTTGAAGACCAAAAGAAAAAAAAAACAATAAAAAGAGAATATGAGAAAAGGAATGAATATTTATACAGTTCTTGCAACAATCTTGCAACTTGGCCAAGTAATTTGCCTACATGATCTTATTCAGGTTTTACAACAACTCTATGTAACAGTGTCTATTTTACTGATGGTTAAAATGAGGTTCAAAGAATTAAAGTGAGTTTGGCCTAGACTACCAACCTGGAAGGAAAGGGGATTGTGATGAAAGAAAGAGATAATCAAGTTTAAGATTTCAGGCATAGAACCAAAGAAATTGGGCATGTTTGAACATAATTTAGTGTCGTAATCAAATAAAACCTATAAGTAATAATTTGACAGATACTAATGATAGTCATCATAGCTGTTACACATAAGACAATTATCCATAGATGATAAGCAGTTTTTATTATTTTTATTGATGACCATCATAAGTACTAATTTTATACGCCAAAGTCAAGTTTTTTTCTCTTAACTAGTTCTCTGACAACTGTAAAATCCCTCAGTGGTGACAGATGTCTCTGATACCAAGGAGAGTGAAATCATTATCACATAGTGTTAGAAAATTGCTTCCAAGCCAACTTATTATTTTACTGTGCTCTTCTTTCATTTCTTTGCAGTTCACTCAATAATAGCAGACACTAAAAAGGAGAAAAGGCCTATTAATTGTGTGTAGTGAATAAAAAGACAAAGAGCAAAGAGAAATCAATTGCCCTGCCCCCTAATGTAATACTGCTAGCCTTAGGGTAGAAAATTCTTCCATAGGATGGATGTGTTAGCAAAAGGTTGACGTACAGTGACCATTCTTTCTCAGACCAGGACAAAGTATCTGAAAAACTACCAGTTTTAATTGGTTTATTGTCTTCCCCAGAAAAGAATAAGCAGCAGGGTTACAAAGAGTGTGGGAACTACAATCAGACTCTCTAGTTTCTAATTTCAGCTCTGCTACCTCTGGCTATGAGACTACCATAAGTTAGTGAATGGTATTGTAGAGAGGTAATCTGGAAGACAGGAATAGTAAGCATGCTAGTAACTATTTTGGGTATTAAAGTATCTTGTGATCCAACAAGATAATCTGCCACAGCAGTTAACCCCTAGTGAGGCTCTGCTCCTTTTATTATTATCTGACTTGGCAGAGAAAGGCTAATTTCTTCACCAGTCCATTTCCCGTAGGCTATTGTATAAGAAGCAAAAGATTCTTTCATTATTTAGGCTCTTTTGCCAATGTGCTGATCAGTACAAAATTCACTTTAATAAATTTTACATTTTAAATGAAAACATGGTTATTAACTGAATATTTGACATTAATAAAGGACACATTTCTATATTGCAAGGGTAGGAAATAATAACTATATCCTGCAAAGAAAAATCCCCCAAATACAGGCTGACTCCTGCTGTCATCTCAACCCCTAAGATTACCTATCACAAGCAGGACCTTATTAGCTGACTCTATATATCAACACACACATTTAAAGTACATGTTGTTGGTCCAACCCAACAGCCAAAGGTCTCAAGCTTCTCCCACATCTCCCATAGGAGAGCTCTGCTCTCCTATCTGAATGGTTTTAGAGTTCCACACCTAGGCAGCCTGTGATGCTCAAACTTTCTTTTGCAGAGCATCCTCTTGCATGACTCCAAGAAATCCTCATATGTCTCTGAGGATGCTTAACAGAGTGAGTTTTCTTTGTTTACTTCTTTCCCCCTGAATTATTACTGTTTTTCTAAGGTAATTTTTCCAGTGGGATTATCTCTATTCTTGTGGATAAAGCTTTTCTCTATACCTACAGATCCTTGATTGAATGTTGGTATTTAAGAATTAAGACCTAATAGACATTCTCCAAAGAAGGCATATGAGTGGCCAATCAGCATATGAAAAGATGCTCAACATTATTAATCATTAGAAAAATCAAAATCAAAATCATAAAGTGATATCTCTTAACACCCATGAGGATGATTATTATCAAAAAGACAATAACACATATTGGTGAGAACGTGGAAAAATTAGAATTTTTATACATTGCTAGTGGAAATGTAAAATGGAACAGTCATTTTGGAAAACTGTTTTACAGTTCCTTGAAATATTAAGCACAGAGTTACCAAATGACAATGTAATTCCACTCTTAAGTACCCAAAATAAATAAAAATGTATGGCCATACGAAACTGTATGGGTCAGGTGCAGTAGCTCATGCTTGTAATGCTAGCACTTTGGGAGGCCAAGGGGGAGGATCACTTGAATCCAGGAGTCCAAGATCGGCCTGGGCAGCAGAGTGAGACTCCACCTCTTAAAAAATTTAAATATTAAAAAATGTATACAGAAATATTCATAACAGCATTATTCTTAATAGCAAAAAAGTGGAGTCAATCCAAAGGACCATCAACTGAAGAATGGATAAACAAAATGATAAATCCATACAATGGAATATTATTCAGCCATAAAAAGAAATTAAACTCTAATATGGACTACAACATGGATAAATCTTGATAACATAATGCTAAGTGAAAAAGCCTTCCACAAAAGATATGTGATATGGTTTGGCTCTGTGTCCCCACCAAAATATCATATTGAATTGTAATCCCCAAGTTTTGAGCGAGGGACCTAGTAGGAGGTGATTAGATCATTGGGGGCAATTTCCCCCATGCTGTTCTTGTGATAGTGAAGGAGTTCCCATGAGAGTTGATGGTTTTAAAAGTGTTTGTCAGTTCCTCCTTCTCTCTCTCTCTCTCTCCTGCCTCCTTGTGAGGAAAGTGCTTGCTTCTCCTTTACTTTACACCATGATTGTAAGTTTCCTGAAACTTCCCCAGCCATGCAGAACTGTGAGTCAATTAAACCTCTTTTATTTATAAATTACCCAGTCTTCGGAGTATCTTTATATCAATGTGAAAACAGACTAATGCACCACATATTATATGACTCCATATACGTGAAATGATCAGAACAGGCAAATCTATAGAGACAAAAAAAGTAGATTAATGATTGCCTAGCTTTATAGGACTGATGGGAAGGGAGAATGTGGAGTGACTGCTGTGGGTACAGATTTCAATTTGGAGAGACATGGATCTTCTAAAATTAGATGTTTGTTATGGTTGCACAACTCTGTAAATACACTAAGAACCTTGAAATTGCATGCTTTAATTGAGCAAATTGCATGGTATGTAAATTACATTTCCATGAAGCTGTTAAAGAAAAAGGAAAAAAAAAAGTCAATACTTAGACAAGCAGCCTGCAAGCTCTATGTACCCATATAGGGTGTGTTGACTGTCAAGGAATAAAGTAATCAAACACAACAGAATCTTCAGGTAACAATGAAGGGAGAACCTGTACCAATAACCATGACAAAGGCAAGGAAGGAAAACAATCCAACGTACTCCAGATGGGAATAGATCAGAAAAATTATTTCACTTGAGGAAGGTGAAACTGATAGAACACCAGACATGTCTGCACACCTTGAAAGAATATTTAGACAGTTAAGACAAGGGAAAACACAAGCTTCATGGTGAAAGAAAAATAAGCATAGTTCACTCCTGGAACAGCAATGCATTGTCCTGTAGGTCTGCAATAAAGCATTTGTGCAGTGGGAGTGGAGTGGTGATGGTGTGCTAAGTGTGTATCTTTCATGGGAGCAATATAAGCAGCAACATGGTCATGTTATTTAGAGACCTGGAAGTAATCCCAAAATAATCCTCAAGAAAAGGTACAAGTAGTTCCCTCCAAAAAAAGGGAAAATGAAAATGGCCAAAGACTACTTGTTTTCATAACAAACTTTTTAAAAAAAAACTATTGGTCTTTTTAAACTATGTGTATGTATAATTACAATAAAAATTAAAACCAAACAAACAAAGGTCATTGAGGCAGTGGCAGTGATGGCTTCCTCATGCCAGGGTAGCAGCTATGGGGGACTGTCTCACAATTTTCCTATCTTCTCTGCTCCTGAGAGAGGTAAAAGAGTCACCTCTAGAAATCCAGCCCCGATAGAGCCTTCTCCTCCCACCCTTCTAGTAATTCTGTAAACATTAATTTCCTTCTTTGAGATTCTTTCTCTTTAAAGTAGTTTTTTATTCCCCTGCAAATGAACTCTGTCTTGTATAATGAAAACATAGACATAAGGAAAATGCCAGTGCCTTATTCAACACCACAGAGTTATTTTTGTGGGAGAAATGAGACTGAAATTCAGGTTATCTGCTTTTCAGGCTGCTATACTATCTTCCATAGAAGCTGTTTACACGATATTGAGTGTCTCATGTTTTAGTCACTGAACTAAGCAATGATGCTAAAGCACTGAAGGACATTTAGAGAGGCCAGCCCTCAGGAAGCACATAGTCTAATGGGGAAGATAAATAGTAAGTATTGACATTATGGCAATAAAATTTTAACTGTACAAAGTTCAAGGAAGGAAATATAAATATGCTATTACTGAATGTAATCAAAGGACTTGATGGTAGACTGGGAGGTCAGGAAAGCTCTCTGATGGATAAGAATGCTTGAAAGAAAGCCAGAAAAATGAAATTACACATTGGTCACCCAAAAAGGGGGAAGACAATATGTGGTGTATGCTTGCGGCTGACAGAAGAAAGCATGAAAATATGTCATTAGGTCAATGTTTAGTTGTTCAAAGCTAGAATGAAGACCAATGTAAATTAACCATGGAAAAGCAGGAAGCCATATCAGGTAAGGCATTGTAAGCCACAGAAAATATTTTAAACTTTATACAAAGAGGATCAGAAGACACCGAAAGGTTTTAAGAGGTATTGACATCATCAGGTTTTTAAAAATAATACTCTATTCTGCAGAGAGTAGATTAGAGGGATACAAAGGCGAATAAAGAGAGCTCAATTAGGAGGCTATCACAGGAGTCTGTGCAAGATATCTGAATTTGGTCAATTACTGTGGAAACAGAGAGAAGTGGACAGGGTCAACTTGACATATAGAGTGTGAGAGGTGAGTGAACAAAGGGGTTAAGGATGACAGAGATTTCTAGCATGAGCAAATAGATGGATGATGTTTTCATTTAAAGATAGGAAAAACTGGAGGAGACAGGGATTGTCGTAGAGACGATCAAGTGTGTAGCAATTGATACTGCACGGGGGAAAAAAGACTTCTGAAATACGTGTACAGCCTAGTGCTACACACTTTTATACAACCAGATCTCATAAGAACTCACTCACTATCACAAGAACAGCAAGAGGGGAAATCCACTCCCATGATCCAATCACCTGCCACCAAAGTCCTCCCCCAACACTGGGAGTTAAAACTTGACATAAGATTTGGGTGGGGACACAGAACAGAACCCTATGAGCTCGTATATAATATTACATAGAATAAATAAAAATTAGATTTTAATATTGAATTTTCTGCTGGGGTAACATAAAAATACATTGTACATAATTGTCTGTGAAAGGAGAAAGTGAAAAGAAAGGAAGCTTAAATAGTTTCCATTATTTCTGACCCATAACCAGTGTTCACTTGTATAGTTATAGGGTAAAACTGGAATTACATGGCTGTTCAATTACTGTGAACTAATGTAATTGCTTTTAAGTTTGTTGTTTAAATATTTAAGCCAGTGGAAAAGGGCTTTTCTTCTTGACTTGTACAGAATTGAAATTCCCTTCACATTTGATCTAGATTTAAATGTCATTTCTCCACCAGGCGCGGAGGCTCATGTCTATAATCCCAGCACTTTGGGAGGCAAGGCAAGTGGATTGCTTGAGCTCAGAAGTTTGAGGCCACCCTGGGCAACATGGTGAAACCTCGTCTCTAAAAAAATAAAAATAAAAATAAATGAGCTGAGCATGGTAGCATATGCCTATAGTCTCAGCTACAGGTGGGCTGTTCACACCACTACACTCCAGCCTGGATGACAAAGTGAGAGACCCTGTTTAAAAAAATAAAAGAAAGAATAGTAATTATCATTTCTCCTTTAATCCTACAAGTATAGACAATGAGTGTTCTCAATTTTTATTTTTTTCTTTTTATCACCTAGCACATGTTTTCCTTTTAGTAATGGTAATAAAAATTACTCAAATTAATGATTTTATATCCTTTAAAAGAAAAAACTTTTCAAATTTGAATATTGCTTTCCACATTATATTTTAACTCATCTTATGTCACAGAACACTAGTCTTTCTTTTTTTTTTTTTTTTTTTTTTGAGACTGATCCTCACTCTGTCATCAGGCTGGAGTGCAGTGGCGCCTTCTTGGCTCACTGCAACCTCAGCCTTCCAGGTTCAAGCAATTCTCCTGCCTCAGCCTCCTGAGTAGCTGGGACTACAGGCACATGCCACCACGCCCAGCTAATTTTTGTATTTTTAGTAGAGATGGGGTTTCACCATGTTGGCCAGGATGGACTCAATCTCTTGACTTCATGATCCGCCCACCTCAGCTTCCCAAAGTGCTGGGAATACAGGCCTGAGCCACCGCGCCCAGCCCAGAACACTATTTCTGAATTTAATATAAAAGCTTGGAAAGATAACTAGAATTTTCCCTTGTTAAGAATTTTTAAATGTAAGTTAATATGAAAAATTAACCTAATACTCTTTGTGGCTCTTTTCCCTCTCAGTTTTCTGAAGCCAAAATTTGGAACCAGAGACTCATACTGCCAATGGCATGAGAATTGCATAGTTGTTTTCTCTAAAGTGTTCAAAGCTATTGTGGAATCATTTTTTAACTGAATTAATATTCCAGTAAAAAAATAAAGGGGCCAAAATTCAAGTCTAAACAATTTCTCTGCAGATCAATACTCTGAAGATAGATAATTTATATAATTAAAGTGTTAGATTATTGCTTTTAAAAATCCAACTAAATAGTAGTAAATGAATTGCATCCAACCGAAGAATACCTCTCATTAAAAGAAAATGCTGAGAGCTGGATCATAGTCAGGCTGGCGAAGTAGCAACGGTTACCATGGAGGCAAATTGGAACAGATAGAAAAGACCCCAATGTATCAAACTTAACACCTCAACTTGCGCCTCGGTAATTACTTCATACCAACATCCCATTGCTTTAAAGACATTCTGTGCTGGTTTGTTATAAGAGCATGCTGACATATCATTAGGCTTCAGATTTTCACAGCTCCTATAAAAGTTTTCATTGTGATTCTTTTTGTTAATCTTCCTTATGTTTTTGAATTGACCTCGGCAATCATAACTACAGACTTCTGAATTTTTTAAATATAGCATTTCTGATATTTTTCTCAAAATTAATGAAAATTATTCCAGTGACTATCCCAATAGGTTCATAAGGAAAAGAGAAATATACTAGTTCCAAAATTAAAAGTAAACAAGACCATTTTTAGGAAAAAAAATGGTATTTATCTTTTTACACCCGTAATACTCTAAATGATCTATTAAATAGTATTTGCAATAATTAAAAACAACAAAGTTTCTCTTATTTCTTATAAATTGGCTCCTAGTATGAGAATGGAGCTCACTTATGTAACCTTCATATGCATATTTTGGATTGAATAAAATGTCCCCACAGCCTAATATGTTGGGGTATGCATCATAGCCACAGTAAATCAATAACACATTTTTTTCAGCTGTTTTTTTAGCTAACTATCCATACCTTTCACAGTAAAGTTAAGATAAATTTAATTTCTCCAGTGCTTAGCAATCATCATCAATGGCTAAAAGATGCCCAGTCCACTACTGAAATATTGAAATGTACATAGAGGGCAAAATTACAGTTGAAAATTTTATTTACTTACTTCCCCCAATTGCACGATGTTAACTGAACCCCACACGCTCTGGCATGTTGGTTTATTTGAACGTGAATTCTTCATGACTAAATTGGCCCAATTTATTGAACACCTCATTATAAGTCATATCCCTTCTTATTTGGTCTTATTCTTTTTCTCATCTTCTCACTGTTCTAGTCATGAGCTGTCAATAATTAACTCCTTAGAAGATTTTATAGAGTCAATTTTTATAAATAGAGGCATTGGTAGTGACAGGAATCAATATAATATAAGTCCCCTCCCAACCTTCTCTACCCTGTCTTCCAGTGAAAAATACCACTTTGTACCCAAAAGACTGGACCAAATAGATCTAGATTTTCTCTTCCTTTTCATTCCCTCACCACAATCAGTCTCAAAATTCTCCTTCTTAAATGGGCCTGAATCTGTTCCTTTTCCAATATCCACACTGTCATTGCTTTAATTCAGAGTTACAATACTTTTCACTTGGATTATTGCAACTCTTTCAGCTGGTCCCTACCTAGCTTCCTCTGTCATCTTCTTCCTCTCCATTCTCTATTGCCAGAGCTGTCTTTCTACACCTCAAAACTATTCATGTTCGTGTCTTTAGGAAATTCACCAACAGCTCTCAATTGCTTTAAGGATGAAATCTGAACTTTTCAGCAGCTCTTCATGGCTTTCATGTATGGTCCTTGCTTGCCTGTCCAGCCTCATCTCCCATCACCTCATAAAAACTAATAATTTAACACCACTTGAAATCTGCAGGAGCAATAACCTCTTAGGCCCTCATGTGCCTCCAGGACTTAGTTCCCATTCCCACTCCTGCCCAGGCCCTACCACCTCCCTTTCCTCCCAGGCTCAGTTAGGTATGTCTCCTTTGGACTCTGGTCTATTATATTTGTACACATCACCACAATGTTTGTGTGCTTGTCTTCTCCTCTAGATTCTGCCCTTATGACCATGAGCTCCCAAAGGGTAAAATGTTTCTTAATTTCTAAACAATGTGTTCAATGTATAGCCACATGGATATCTTTTACAAAACTTGAACTTTTGAGGAAAGTCCTTACTTTATTATGCACTTTATTTCATTGTTCTCATAAGTACAGAATAATATTTTAGAAATGTCACTGATGGAGTTCAGGGCATAATACCCCCAAAATATTTTAGGCTGAAGGAATTTTATAAAACCACAGAAGGTCACTCTTTGATCTGACCTTCTCCCCTGAAACAGGTCATAAAACCTAGGAAGAATTTTCCGAACTTCCCCTGAAGGGGTCCTCATGTGAGAAGTGCCCTTTCTATACCAGATGAAAAGAACATGCTTATCTCCAAAGATAGGGAAGAATCTGAACAAATAGGCCTTGCTATATTTCCTCCAGTTTAGTACTATTAAATCATACTTCTTTATCCAATCATACATCTCCATGACTCTATCTACTTCATCAAACCCGGCATAACAAATATACAGGTTTACCCATTTCTTTGCATCTTCATTTCATTATGAAGGCTCTTGTATCACATGAAACTTATATTAAATAAACTTGTATGTTTTACTCTTGTTCATAAATCTTTTGTTATCAGGGCCTCAGCCATGAACCTAGGATGGGTAAGGAAAAGGTACTTCCTCTACCCTACCTCCTCATTTTTAGTATAAAAAATATTATAAACATAGATTTAATTGTGTAAGTCAAAGAGAAGGAAAAAAATAACATGCTGTGGCACTTCATGGTAAATAAAAATAATAACTTTCCCAGTTATTAAAGAGAAATAGAAATTTATCAGTTTCTTACTGTTAGAAGTCTTCTGGCTATAGGCCAGAACTTGGGCAGTCTTCTCTCTCAGTTTATACTGAAAACATTCAATTTCCTTTTTATTATAATTGTCAATTAAAATTATCTTAAAAAAGACACTAATTTGCTCCCTTTGCACTTCCGATTAGCTTAACAGAACTCAATTGTCAGTTGCAGTTTCTACCTCTTCTTTTCAGTGATAACAGAGAAATACTAAACCACAGCAGTGATAACACAGCTTCAGTCAGAGCAACTGCCATTTCTCTTATTTTAAGACAAAATCCTGGACACTTAATTTGTATGCGTTTCATTCATAACTTCCAACTTTCCCATAGGTCATATCAACTTTAAACATTTTACTTAACTGAGCTCTGTGAGCATTTTACAACACATGATAATTATATATGTGTTATGTAAATATATAAAACATATATATGAGGCAAGCAGAGTAGGAGCTGGAGTGATCATACTTCAGAAGTTAGTTGTCCTTAACATTAACCTGTCTCTCTTTTATCTCATGTGCCACAGCATCACAGTATCATCCTCTATGAGTGTCATAACATGAGAAAGTTTGGGAAGTTCTATCATACAGATTCATCAGTAACAGCAAATCTTTAATGTACACATTATTTTCCTCATCTAAACTTGCTTTGATGCTTGTATTCTCTACGTCATTGGCTTGTGCCACCACCCAACCAGTCAACCAGGTTAGAAATATGACTCCTGTCTCTCACCACCTTCTAATTACTGACAAGTTTAACTGCTGACTATTTCTCCAGATAGTCGATTCTACTCTCTATACTTCCACTATCAGTCCAATTCATCATGATCTGTCACATGAAATATGGCCTCCTAAATGGTCTCCTTTTAATTTGATCAATTTCAAAATTATGCTTCACAGAGCCACCTTTCCAACAATAAATGTGACCACTCTGTATACTAAAATGCTACAGTGGTTTTCCATTATTACTAGAATAAACTCCTTGCTTCTCAAAACTGGATCACATAAAGCACTCCATGAAATGGCCAATACCCAATTCTTAGCTACTTCCAGCTAAAGTTCCAGAAAGATCACACCGCTTGTACTTCACCATATAAAACCGACACTTTTTCATCCTCATTCAGTAATATGCTGGTAAATTAGACTCACAGTGGGGCGATATAGATAGAACCCAGATTTGTAACTTTTGCCGACATCTATGTTGTAAATACTCCTACCATGGCTAATATGAAGCTACTAACATGGCATCACTGAATGTGAAGTTGAGTAGAGATACAGAGTAGTGTAAAGTAAAAATAAAATTCTAGGCCCACCCCAACCATCTGAATGGACCCCTCCTCTCAACCAAGGGCAGTCTAACGTTTACCTAAAAAACTAGTTGAGGCCATGATGGGAAGAGGGGTCAAATATGCCTCATTATACCCCCCTCCCTTTGGAATTCAGGCACAACTGACCAGCATTAACATTAAAATGGATATCTTAATACTTTTTGTAGCAATAAGACACCAAATTCCAGCCTGACTCTAGTACAGCATCACATGAGAGACAGCAGCCCCAGAAAGAAATTGAAGTATTTTACCCCGAAATAGATTTCTTTGACATATTTTGAAATAGCCCTGCAAAGCTGTCTCTTGTGGCTTCGAAAAATCTGCATTCTGCAGGAAATCCCTTTCCCTTTCCAGGTCTTTTCCCTGATCCAGGAGAGAATTAACATTAAGAGTCTGGTAGCTTTTCAAGTCTGATGAAAAAAACATTTACAATCTATTCTCTCTGAAGCCTACTACCTAGAGGCTTCATCTGCATAATAATAACCTTGGTCTTAACTTCTTATCTTAACCCAGACACTCTCTTGTATGGACGCCAGGTCTTTAGACAAACTTTTTCAACCAATTGCCAGTCAGGAAATCTTTGAATCCACCTATAACCTGGAAGCCCCCACTTTGAGTTGTCTTGCCTTTCTAGAGCAAATCAATGTAAATCTTGCATGTATTGATTGATGTCTTAAGTCTCCCTAAAATGTATAATATAACACCAACCTTTAGCATGATCACCTTGGGCACGTGTCATCAGGACCTTCTGAGGCTGTGTCGCGGGCATATCCTTAACCTTGGCAAAACAAACTTCTAAATTGATTGAGACTTGTCTCAGATACTTTTTGGTTTACAGTAGCACATGATAATATAGTAATTTTACCACACAGTTAAAATAGACACATACTTAAGAGCATAGATGTGCCTAAGAGCATAGGTAATAGTAAAAGGTAGTTACGTAATTGGGAAGTAATAAGTTCTTTCATGTTTATTACTTTTGCATTTAATATAATTTATTTAAGGGTCAGTTTATATAATCTATTTAATAATGGCTGTATTCAAAAATCAACTCACAAAATTGCTGAAAATTTGACAACCATCTCCTGCATGCCAATATAAGCTGCCTTTGCTCATGGTATTCCTGCATGTGGAGTGCCATCTTATCCAATTATTCAGCCTTCCTCCTTGCCACCCCAGGACTGCAAATCCTTTAAGCCCAGTTTTCTCAAAGTATGATCATGGACACCTGCTTCAAATCCCCTGGAGTTTCCAGAATGCATATTTTCTAGAATGCATGTTCCTGGGCTTCTCCTCCCAGACTTGCTGAATCTGTAATTCCCTTGTAGGGGGCTAAAGAAAAAGCTTCCAATTTGCCCTTTGAAGGTTTGCTGAAAAATTAATTCACAAAAGGAGATTAACTGGAGAAAAGACATACACATTTATTAAAGTGCACATGGGGGAAAAACCACAGCATGATTACCCCCATGCCCCAGTGGCGTTCAAAAACTTACATACCCTCCTGTGGTTACAGAAAGAATGGCAGCTTGGATCATGGCAAAACAGGTTATGGTAGCAAAACAGGTTATGGGAGAGGGAGAAGAGGAAGCCTGGCTAGCAAATGTGGTCTTGTTATATAGATGAAACTCACTTGTAGCAGCCCCCAGACAGAATAGATGGTGAATGTTTCTTTCAAACCTTTAAAGCTATCAGACTCTCAGTTAATATTTCCTAGATCTGGACAAAGAAAGGTCTCGGAGAAGATCTGGCTGCATCATGCAGATTTTCTCTATAGATGCAAATCTCCCCCAACAAAAGACAACCTTGCAGGGTTACTTCTGTGTGCAGGCCCTCTGAACAAACATCTCAAAATATGACAAAGAAGTATATTTTGGGGTGAAATATTTTTCTTTCCTTCACCCTGAAAGCCTAGGAATCTGCAGTTTAGCCAGCTGGTTTGCTAGGAGAGTCTGAAGCACATTAAAGTTTGAGAACCATTTGTTGAAACTATTCTTCTGCTAAGGTGTTGTAACACTCAGGAGGTTTTTCCTGTCTGACTCACTCCCATGAGGACAGGACAGGGAAAGAGCAAGGTCACAGGGGCTTGAAATGGTGTGGCATAGAAAACTATGATAGTTCAGCAGGCCTGTAGGGTGGAAGGTAAGTGTAAATTGTAAAGTAAAGTCTATAGAGGCTGATAAGGGATGTCCCATGGAAGGTCCTTTATTGCAAATGTGGATTATGGTCTTTATTGCTAACGCAGTGAAAAATAATGGAAGAGTCTGAAGCCAAAAAGTAACAACCAATATTTAAATAAGACAGCTCAATCTTCCTTTTCCTTGTGGAAACATTAATAACTCATTGAAAAGAACAAAACCATTTTAAACAAAATTATATAAATTTTTCTCAGCTTCACTAAAATCCTGCATCTGTTATCTATAGGAGAAATAACCTCTATTATAAACAAAAGGAAACAAATGAAAACAACACAAGTTCTAATTCTTTTATTCCTAGATGGACAGCCTCTCTTTGAGCAAAGCGGTTGACAAAAGGCAATGATTCCTGTTCCTTCAATTAAATTTTCCCTTTCAGATTGCCTTTCCCTAATTAGTACCACCTGTCAGGGAAGAAAAACTTTTCCTCTACCCTTTTATGTTTAGTAATTGAGGACCTGAAAATTAAACAGACAAAAGCAAATCAGCAAAAGAAAGAAACAGATTTAATTACATGTGTATATACAAGCATTCACAAAGAAATGTGATTCAAGGAAGTGGTTAGAATAGGGGTTTATACGCCAGTTGAATAAGTGATCAGGAGGGGCAGAGGGGCTCTTCTGGAAGAACAAATGACTTCTTAGAAAGTGAGTAGAGGCCGGGCGCGGTGGCTCACCCCCGTAATCCCAGCACTTTAGGAGGATGAGATGGGCGGATCAGCTGAGGTGAGGAGTTCGAGACGAGCCTCACCAACATGGAGAAACCCCGTCTCTACTAAAAATACAAAAATTAGCTGGGTGTGGTGGCGTATGCCTCTAATCCCAGCCACTTGGGAGGCCAAGGCAGGAGAATCGCTTGAACCTGGGAGGCAGAGGTTGCAGTGAGCTGAGATCATACCATTGATTGCACTCCAGCCTGGGCAACAACAGCGAAAGTCCATCTCAAAAAAAAAAAGAAAGTGAGTAGGAAGGACACTTATAGGGTGAAGCAAGATGGTGGAATAGAGGGTTTTACTAATTGTCCCCATCCCCAGCAAGGACACCAAGTTAATAATTATCTATACAGACAAAAACAACTTCATAAGAATCAAAAATCAGGTGAGCACTCACAGTACCTGGTTTTAACTTTATATCACTGAAAAAGGTGTTGAAGAGATAGAAAAAAACTGTCTAGAATGCTGACACCATCCCTCTCCCAGCCTTGGCACCTAGAGCATGGTGCTGAGAGCATTTCTGGGCACTAGAGAAGGGAGAACACAGCAACTCTGAGGCATTGAACTCAGCACTGTCCTGTTAATGCAGAAAGAAAAGCCAGACCAAACTCAGCTGACATCTCCCCACAGAGGGAGCATTTAAACCAGCCCTAGCCAGAGAGGAATTGAGGATCCCAGCAGTCAGAACTTGAGTGCCTGCCAACCTCACCACCAAAGGCTACAGTACTCTGTGTCTCCAAGTAAATTTGAAAGGCAGTCAAGGCCATAAGCACTGCAACTCTTAGGCAAGTCCTAGTACTGAACTAGGCCCAGATACAGTGGACTTGGGGAGTGCTGGGGAGTGGCACGTGTCACACTGAGACACCAGCTGGGGCAGCCAAGGGAGTACTGGCATCACCCCTCCCCTAACCCTAGGATGCACGGCTCGTGACTCCAAAAGAGACCTCTTCCTTCTGCTTGAGAAGAAGAGAGGGAAGAGTGGGGAGGACTTTGTCTTTCATCTTAGATACTAGCTCAGCCACAGCAGGATAGGGTACTGGGCAGCGTCGTGAGGTCCCCATTCTAGGGCTTAGCTTCCAGGCAATATATCTAGGCACACCCTGGGCCAGAAGGGAACCCACTGCCTTGAAGGAAAGGACCAAGTTCTGAAAGCATTCATCACCTGCTAATTGAACATCCCTTGGGAACAGAACAACCAGCAGTGATACCCAGGTACTACGTCAAGGTTCTTGAGTGAGCCTCTGAGATTTGCTGGCTTCAGGTGAGACTCAGCACATTACCAACTGCGGTGGCAATGGGGCAAAACTCCTTCTGTTTGAGAAAAGCAGAGGGAAAAGTAAAGAAAACTTTATCCTACCCTTATGCATCAGCATCGCCATAGGAGGAAATAGTACCAACCAGGCTCTTGGGGTCTCCAGTTCTAGGACTTGATTCTTGGACAGCATTTCTGGATCTGCCCTGGGCCAGAGGAGAGCCCACTACCCTGAAGGGTGAATCCCAGACCAGGCAGCATTCACCACAAGCTGAGTTAAGAACTCTTGGGCCTTAGGGAAAGATTGGCTGGTAGTCTAGCAGTATTCCTCATGGCCAGGGCTGGTGGTAGCTACAGGGTAAGTCTCCTCTGCTTTTGAAAAGGGAAAGAACAGCAGGAAGATCTGGGTCTTGTAGTTTGAGTGCCAGCTCAGCTTAAATACAATAGAACACCAGGTCAACTTCTAAGGTTTTTTACTCTAGTTACTGACTCCTGGATAGCACTTCTGGATCCACACAGGGCCTAGGGGACCTTGTTGCCCTGAAGGGAAGGACATAGACCAGGCTGGCTTTGCAACCTTCTGATTCTAGAGCCCCAGGGCCTTGAGAGAACATAGGCAAAAGCCAGCGAGTTGTTACAGCAGGCCTTGGATAAAACTCAGTGATATGCTGGCTTCAGGTCTGACCTATTGCAATCACAGTGGCAGTGGCCACAGAGATGCCAGTGTCACTCCACCCCCAGGTTGAGATGGCTCAGAACAGAGAGAGAAATTCCACTTGTTTGGGACAAAGTAAGGGAAAAGAACAAGAGTCTCCACCTGGTAATCCAGAGAATTCTCTCAGGTCTTGTCCTAGACCATCAAGGTGGTATATCTGCAAGTCTGTAAGAACCAAAGCATTCCTGGACTATGGGTGCCCCCTAAAGTAGACACAGCTTAGATCACAAAACCCAAGTCCTTTCAAATATCTGGAAAGCCATCCTGAGAAGGATGGCTACAAATAATCCTTGACAGTGAAGACTACAATAAATACCAAATTCTTCAATGCCCAGACACTGAAGAACATCCACTAGAATCAACACCATCCAGGAAAGCATGACCTCACCAAATAAACTAAATAAGTCACCAGGAACCAATCCTGGAGAAATAGAGATATGTGACCTTCTGGAAGAGAATTTAAAATAGCTGTGGTGAGGAAACTCAAAGAAATTCAAGATAACACAGAGAAGGAACTTATAATTCTATCACATAAATTTAACAAAGAGATTGAAATAATTTAAAAAAATGATGCAGAACTTCTAAAGCTAAAAAATGAAATTAGTATACTGAAGAATGCATCAGTATCCTTTAATTGCAGAATTTATCAAACAGAAGGATTTGTGAGCTTGAAGATAGGCTATTTGAAAATACACAGTCAGAGGAGATAAAAGAAAAAAAGAATAAAAAACAATAAAGCCTGCCTACAGGATCTAGAAAATAGCTCAAAAGGGCAAATATAAGAGTTATTAGCCTTAAATAGGAGACAGAGAAAGAGATAAGATTAGAAAGTTTATTCAAAGAAATAATAACCAAGAACTTCCCAAACCTAAAGAAAGATATCAATATCCAAGTACAAGAAGGTTATACAACATCAAGCAGATTTAACCAAAAAAAGACTACTTCAAGGCATTTAATAATTAAACTCCCAACAGTCAAGGATAAAGAAAGGGTCCACAAAGAAGCAATAGAAAAGAAACAAATAACATATAATGGAGCTCCAATATATCTGGCAGCAGACTTCTCAGTGGAAACATTACAAGCCAGGAAAGAGAGGCATGACATATTTAAAGTATTGAAGAAAAATAAAACTTTATCCTAGAGAAGCGTATCTGGTTAAAATGCCCTTCAAACATGAAGGAAAAAAAAAGACTTTTCCAGACAAACAACAGCTGAGGGATTTCATGTATACCACATCTTTTCTACAAAAATTCACTAAAGGGAGTATTTCAATCAGAAAGAAAAGGACATTAATGAGCAATAAGTAATCACCTAAAGGTACAAAACTCACTGGTAACAGTAACTACACAGAAAAACACAGAATATTATAACACTGTGACTCTGGAGTAAATTACTCTTATCCTAAATAGAAAGACTCAATGATGAACCAATCAAAAATAATAAATACAACAAAATTTTCAAGACATAGTCAGTAAAAAAGATATAAATAGAAACAACTGAAAGTTAAAAAGTTGGGGGATGAAGTTAGGGCATAGGGATTTTATTAGCCTTCTTTTTACTTGTTTTTTTAATGCAAATAGTGTTTTTATCGATTTAAAATAATGGGTTATAGAGGGGGTGGAGCCAAGATGGCCGAATAGGAAGAGCTCCAGTCTACAGCTCCCAGCGTGAGCGACGCAGAAGACAGGTGATTTCTGCATTTCCAACTGAGCAAACGGCACACCAGGAGATTATATCCTGCACCTGGCTCAGAGGGTCCTACAACCATGGAGCCTTGCTCATTGCTAGCACAGCAGTCTGAGATCAAACTACAAGGTGGCAGCAAGGCTGGGAGAGGAGTGCCCACCATTGCCAAGGCTTGAGTAGGTAAACAAAGCAGCCAGGAAGCTCGAACTGGGTGAAGCCCTCCGCAGCTCAAGGAGGCCTGCCTGCCTCTGTAGACGCCACCTCTGGGGGCAAGGCATAGCCAAACAAAAGGCAGTGGAAACCTCTGCAGACTTAAATGTCCCTGTCTGACAGCTTTGAAGAGAGTAGTGGTTCTCCCAGCATGCACCTGGAGATCTGGGAACAGACAGACTGCCTCCTCAAGTGGGTCCCTGACCCCCAAATAGCCTAACTGGGAGGCACCCCCCAGCAGGGGCAGACTGACACCTCACATGGCCGGGTACTCCTCTGAGACAAAACCTCCAGAGGAACAATCAGGCAGCAACATGTGCTGTTCACCAATATCCACTGTTCTGCAGGCTCCACTGCTGATACCCAGGCAAACAGGGTCTGGAGTAGACATCCAGCAAACTCCAAAAGACCTGCAGCTGAGGGTCCTGACTGTTAGAAGGAAAACTAACAAACAGAAAGGACATCGACACCAAAATCCCATCTGTGCATCACCATCATCAAAGACCAAAGGTAGATAAAACCACAAAGATCGGGGAAAAACAGAGCAGAAAAACTGGAAACTCTAAAAATCAGAGTGCCTCTCCTCCTCCAAAGGAACACAGCTCCTCACCAGCAATGGAACAAAGCCGGATGGAGAATGACTTTGATGAGCTGAGAGAAGAAGGCTTCAGACGATCAAACTAGTCCGAGCTAAAGGAGGAAGTTCGAACCCATGGCAAAGAAGTTAAAACCTTGAAAAAAAATTAGACGAATGGCTAACTAGAATAACCAATGCAGAGAAGTCCTTAAAGGACCTGATGGAGCTAAAAACCATGGCACAAGAACTACGTGACGAATGCACAACCTTCAGTAGCCGATGCAATCAACTGGAAGAAAGGGTAACAGTGATGGAAGATCAAATGAATGAAATGAAGTGAGAAGAGAAGGTTAGAGAAAAAAGAATAAAAAGAAATGAAGAAAGCCTCCAAGAAATATGGGACTATGTGAAAAGACCAAATCTACGTCTGATTGGTGTACCTGAAAGTGACGGGGAGAATGGAAACAAGTTGGAAAACACTCTGCAGGATGTTATCCAGGAGAACTTCCCCAATCTAGCAAGGCAGGCCAACATTCAAACTCAGGAAATACAGAGAACACCACAAAGATACTCCTCGAGAAGAGCAACTCCAAGACATATAACTGTCAGATTCACCAAAGTTGAAATGAAGGAAAAAATGTTAAGGGCAGTCAGAGAGAAAGGTCGGGTTACCCACAAAGGGAAGCCCATCAGACTAACAGCTGATCTCTCGGCAGAAACTCTACAAGCCAGAAGAGAGAGGGGGCCAATATTCTACATTCTTAAAGAAAAGAATTTCCAACCCAGAATTTCATATCCAGCCAAACTAAGCTTCATAAGTGAAGGAGAAATAAAATACTTTACAGACAAGCAAATGCTGAGAGATTTTGTCACTACCAGGCCTGCCCTAAAAGAGCTCCTGAAGGAAGCACTAAACATGGAAAGCAACAACCGGTACCAGCCACTGCAAAAACATGCCAAATTGTAAAGACCATCGAGGCTAGGAAGAAACTGCATCAACTAACGAGCAAAATAACCAGGGAACAACATAATGACAGGATTGAATATACACATAATAATATTAACCTTAAATGTAAATGGGCTAAATGCTCCAATTAAAAGACACAGACTGGCAAATTGGATAAAGAGTCAAGATCCATCAGTGTGCTGTATTCAGGAAACCCATCTCACGTGCAGAGACACACATAGGCTCAAAATAAAGGCAAAGAGGAAGATCTATCAAGCAAATGGAAAACAAAAAAAGGCAGGAGTTGCAATCCTGGTCCCTGATATAACAGACTTTAAACTAACAAAGATCAAAAGAGACAAAGAAGGCCATTATGTAATGGTAAAGGGATCAATTCAACAAGAAGAGCTAACTATCCTAAATATATATGCACACAATACAGGAGCACCCAGATTCATAAAGCAAGTCCTTAGAGACCTACAAAGAGACTTAGACTCCCACCCAATAATAATGGGAGACTTTAACACCCCACAGTCAACATTAGATAGATCAACGAGACAGAAAGTTAACAAGGATATCCAGGAATTGAACTCAGCTCTGCACCAAGCAGACCTAATAGACATCTACAGAACTCTCCACCCGAAATCAACAGAATATACATTCTTTTCAGCACCACACCACACCTATTTCAAAATTGACCACAAAGTTGGAAGTAAAGCACTCCTCAGCAAATGTAAAAGAACAGAAATTATAACAAACTGTCTCTCAGACCACAATGCAATAAATCTAGAACTCAGTATTAAGAAACTCACTCAAAACTGCTCAACTACATGGAAACTGAACAACCTGCTCCTGAATAACTACTGGATACATAAAGAAGGGAAGGCAGAAATAAAGATGTTCTTTAAAACCAACGAGAAAAAAGACACAACATACCAGAATCTCTGGGACACATTCAAAGCACTGTGCAGAGGGAAATTTATAGCACTAAATGCCCACAAGAGAAAGCAGGAAAGATCTAAAATTGACACCCTAACATCACAATTAAAAGAACTAGAGAAGCAAGAGCAAACACATTCAAAACCTAGCAGAAGGCAAGAAATAACTAAGATCACAGCAGAACTGAAGGAGATAGAGACACAAAAAACTCTTCAAAAAATCAATGAATCCAGGAGCTGGATTTTTGAAAAGATCAACAAAATTGATAGACCACTAGCAAGACTAATAAAGAAGAAAAGAGAGAAGAATCAAATAGAAGCAATAAAAAATGATAAAGGTGATATCACCACCAATCTCACAGAAATACAAACTACCACCAGAGAATACTATAAACACCTCTACGCAAGCAAACTTGAAAATCTAGAAGAAATGGATGAATTCCTTGACACATACACCCTCCCAAGACTAAACCAGGAAAAAGTTGAATCTCTGAATAGACTAATAACAGGCTCTGAAATTGAGGCAATAATTAATAGCTTACCAAAAAAAGTCCAGAACCAGATGGATTCACAGCCGAATTCTACCAGAGGTACAAGGAGGAGCTGGTATCATTCTTCCTGAAACTATTCCAACCAATAGAAAAAGAGGGAATCCTCCATAACTCATTTTAGGAGGCCAGCATCATCCTGATACCAAAGCCTGGCAGAGACACAACAAAAAAAGAGAATTTTAGACAAATATCCCTGAGGAACATGGATGCAAAAATCCTCAGTAAAATACTGGCAAACCGAATCCAGCAGCACATCAAAAAGCTTATCCACCATGATCAAGTGGACTTCATGCCTGGGTTGCAAGGCTGGTTCAACATACGCGAATCAATAAACATAATCCAGCATATAAACAGAACCAAAGACAAAAAGAACATGATTATCTTAATAAATGCAGAAAAGGCCTTTGACAAAATTCAACAACACTTCATGCTAAAAACTCTCAATAAATTAGGTATTGATGGGTCATATCTCAAAATAATAAGAGCTATTTATGACAAACCCACAGCCAATATCATACTGAATGGACAAAAACTGGAAGCATTCCCTTTGAAAACTGGCACAAGACAGGGATGCCCTCTCTCACCACTCCTATTCAACATAGTGTTGGAAGTTCTGGCCAGGGCAATCAGACAGGAGAAGGAAATAAAGGGTATTCAATTAGGAAAAGAGGAAGTCAAATTGTCCCTGTTTGCAGATGACATGATTGTATATCTAGAAAACCCCATCGTCTCAGCCCAAAATCTCCTTAAGCTGATAAGCAACTTCAGCAAAGTCTCAGGATACAAAATCAATGTACAAAAATCACAAGCATTCTTATACATCAATAACAGACAAACAGAGAGCCAAATCATGAGCGAACTCTCATTCTCAATTGCTTCAAAGAGAAGAAAATACCTCGGAATCCAACTTACAAGGGACGTGAAGGACCTCTTCAAGGAGAACCACAAACCACTACTCAAGGAAATAAAAGAGGATATAAATAAATGGAAGAACATTCCATGCTCATACGTAGGAAGAATCAATATCATGAAAATGGCTATACTGCCCAAGGTAATTTATAGATTCAATACCATCCCCATCAAGCTACCAATGACTTTCTGCAAAGAATTGGAAAAAAACTACTTTAAAGTTCATATGGAAACAAAAAAGAGCCCTCATAGCCAAGTCAATCCTAAGCCAAAAGAACAAAGCTGGAGGCATCATGCTACCTGACTTCAAACTATACTACAAGGCTACAGTAACCAAAACAGCATGGTACTGGTACCAAAACAGAGATATAGATCAATGGAACAGAACAGAGCCCTCAGAAATAATGCCGCATATCTACAACTATCTGATCTTTGACAAACCTGAGAAAAACAAGCAATGGGGAAAGGATTCCCTATTTAATAAATGGTGCTAGGAAAACTGGCTAGCCATATGTAGAAAGCTGAAACTGGATCCCTTCTTTACACCTTATACAAAAATTAATTCAAGATGGATTAAAGACTTAAATGTTGGACCTAAAACCATAAAAACCCTAGAAGAAAACCTAGGCAATACCATTCAGGACATAGGCATGGGCAAGGACTTCATGTCTAAAACACCAAAAGCAATGGCAACAAAAGCCAAAATTGACAAATGGGATCTAATTAAACTAAAGAGCTTCTGCACAGCAAAAGAAACTACCATCAGAGTGAACAGGCAATCTACAGAATGGGAGAAAATTTTTGCAATGTACTCAGCTGACAAAGGGCTAATATCCAGAATCTACAATGAACTCAAACAAATTTACAAGAAAAAAACAAACAACTCCATCAAAAAGTGGGTGAAGGATATGAACAAACACTTCTCAAAAGAAGACATTTATGCAGCCAAAAAGCACATGAAAAAATGCTCATCAGCACTGGCCATCAGAGAAATGCAAATCAAAACCACTATGAGATACCATCTCACACCAGTTAGAATGGCGATCATTAAAAAGTCAGGAAACAACAGGTGCTGGAGAGGATGTGGAGAAATAAGAACACTTTTACACTGTTGGTGGGAGTGTAAACTAGTTAAATCATTGTAGAAGTCAGTGTGGTGATTCCTCAGGGATCTAGAACTAGAAATGCCATTTGACCCAGCCATCCCATTACTGGGTATATACCCAAAGGATTATAAATCATGCTGCTATAAAGACACATGCACATGTATGTTTATTGCAGCACTATTCACAATAGCAAAGACTTGGAACCAACCCAAATGTCCAACAATGATAGACTGGATTAAGAAAATGTGGCACATATACACCATGGAATACTATGCAGCCCTCAAAAAGGATGAGTTCATGTCCTTTGTAGGGACATGGATGAAGCTGGAAACCATCATTCTCAGCAAACTATCTCAAGGACAAAAAATGAAACACCACATGTTCTCACTCACAAGTGGGAATTGAACAATGAGAACACATGGACACAGGAAGGGGAATATCACACACCGGGGCCTGTTGTGAGGTGGGGGGATTGGGGGAGGGATAGCATTAGGAGATATACCTAATGTTAAATGACGAGTTAATGGGTGCACACACCAACACAGCACATGTATACATATGTAAGTAACCTGCACGTTGTACACATGTGCCCTAAAATTTAAAGTATAATAAAAATAAAAAAATAAAAAATAAAAATATGCATTAATTATCAATGCTATCAAAAAAGTTGCAAAGTAAATGAGAGACAAAAATTAAAAAATTAAAAAATTAAAAAAATAATGGGTTATCAGACAATATTCACAAGTCTTATGGCAACCTCAAACCAAAACACATACAATGGATACACACAACATTAAAAGCAAGAAACCAAATTATATCACGTGAAAAAAATTACCTTCTGTAGAAGAAGACAGGAAGGAAAGAAAGAAGAAAGAGAATACCACAAAACAACCAGAAAATAAACAAAATGGCAGGATAAAGTCGTTACTAATCAACAATAACATTAAATGTAAATAGACTAAACTCTCCAACCAAAAGATGTAGACTGGCTAAATGGATGCAAAAAAACAAGACCTATTGATTTGTTGCCTACAAGAAACACATTTTACCTATAAAGGCAAAGACTGAAAATAAAGGGATGGAAAAAGATATTCCATGCCAGTGGAAACCAATAAGGAGCAGGAGTCACTAAACTTACATAAGACAAAATAGATTTCCAAACAAAACTATAACAAGAGACAAAGAAGGTCCCTATATAATGATAAAGGAGTCAATTCAGCAAGAGGATATAATGATTTTAAATACCTATGTACCCAACATTGGAGTTCCCATATATATAAAGAAAATATTACTAGGGCTAAAGGGAGATTAGATCTCAACACAATAATAGCTGGAGAATTCAACACCCCACGTTCAGCATTAGACAAATCTTCCAGACAGAAAATCAACAAAGAAACACACACTTAATCTGCACTATAGACCAATGGCTCTAATAGATATTTCCAGAATATTTCCTCTAAGAGCTACAGAACACAAATTCTTTTCATCAGCACATGGACCATTCTCAAGAATAGGCCTTCAGAATGTTAGGTCACAAAACAAGTCTTTAAACATTTTTTAAAATTGAAATAATATCAAGCATCTTCCCTGACCATAATGGAATAAAACCAGAAATTAATAACAAGATGAATTTTGGAAACTATACAAACACATGAAATTAAACATCATGCTCCTGAATGACCTGTGGGTTCATTAAAAAATTTACAAGAAAAAAATGAACGACCCCATCAAAAAGTGGGCGAAGGATATGAACAGACACTTCTCAAAAGAAGACATTTATGCAGCCAACAGACACATGAAAAAATGCTCATCAGCACTGGCCATCAGAGAAATGCAAATCAAAACCCCAATGAGATATCATCTCACACCAGTTAGAATGGTGATCATTAAAAAGTCAGGAAACAACAGGTGCTGGAGAGGATGTGGAGAAATAGGAACACTTTTACACTGTTGGTGGGACTGTAAACTAGTTCAACCATTGTGGAAGTCAGTGTGGTGATTCCTCAGGGATCTAGAACTAGAAATACCATTTGACCCAGCCATCCCATTACTGGGTATATACCCAAAGGACTATAAATCATGCTGCTATAAAGACACATGCACACGTATGTTTATTGTGGCACTATTCACAATAGCAAAGACTTGGAACCAACCCAAATGTCCAACAATGATAGACTGGATTAAGAAAATGTGGCACATATACACCATGGAATACTATGCAGCCATAAAAAATGATGAGTTCATGTCCTTTGTAGGAACATGGATGAAGCTGGAAACCATAATTCTCAGCTAACTATCTCAAGGACAAAAAACCAAACACCGCATGTTCTCACTCACAGGTGGGAATTGAACAATGAGAACACATGGACACAGGAAGGGGAATATCACACACAGGGGACTGTTGTGGGGTGGGGGTAGGGGGGAGGGATAGCATTAGGAGATATACCTAATGTTAAATCATGAGTTAATGGGTGCACACACCAACATGTCACATGTATACATATGTAAAAAACCTGCATGTTGTGAACATGTACCCTAGAACTTGAAGTATAATAAAAATATATATAGTTTTAAAAAAAGAAGAGATCAAGACCATCCTGGCTAACACGGTGAAACTCCATCTCTACTAAAAATACAAAAACATAAAATTAGCCAGGCGTGGTGGTGGGCACCTGTAGTTCCAGCTACTCAGGAGGCTGAGGCAGGAGAATGGTGTGAACCTGGGAGGCGGAGCTTGCAGCGAGCCAAGATCGCACCACTGCACTCCAGCCTGGGCGACAGAGCAAGACTCCACATCAAAAAAAAAAAAAAAAAAAAAATTAAGAAGAAAATTTTTTAAATTCTTGAAAGAAAGGATAATGGAAACCCAATATACAAAAACCTATAGGATACTGCAAAAGTAGTTCTAAGAAAGAAGTTTATAGCTATAAGTGCCTTTATCAAAGGGGAGATAAAATTTTAAATAAACACTACAACAATGCATCTTTATGAACTAGAAAGGCAGGAGCAAGCCAAGCCCAAAGTTATCAGAAGAAAAGAAATAATAAAGATCAGAGCAGAAATAAATGCAAATGAAATAAAAAATACAAAAGGTCAATGAAACAAAAAGTTGGTATTTTGGGAAAAGTTAAACAAAACTGACTAACCTTTGCCCAGGCTAGAAAAAGAGAGAAAATCCAAATAAATAAAATTGGAAATGAAAAATGAGACATAATATCTGGCACCTCAGAAATTCAAAGCGTTATTAGTGGTTACTATGAGCAACTAAATATATGCCAATAAATCGGAAAATCCAGAAGAAATGGACAGATTCTTAGATACATACAAACTACCAAAATTGAAACAGGAAAAAAATCCAAAACTCAAAGAGACCAAAAACAAGTAATAAGAATGAAGCCGTAATAATAATCTCCCAGTAAAGAAGTGTCAGATCTGGTGGCTTCGCTGCTGAATTCTACCAAACATATTAAAAAAAAAAAAAACTAAATATGAACCTAGTCAAACTATTCTGAAAAATAGAGAAGGGAATGCTTCTGAACTCATTCTACAAGGCCAGTATTACCTTGATATCAAAACCAAAGACACATCAAAAAAAGAAAATTACAGACCAATATCTCCTGAATATTGACGCAAAAATCCTCAACAAAATACTAGCAAACCAAATTCAAGAATACATCAGAAAGATCATTCATCATGACCAAGTGGGATTTATCCTTGGGGTGCAAGGATGGTCAACATATGCAAACCAATCAATGTGATACATTATGTCAACAAAATGAAAGATAAAATCCATATGATCATTTTAATTCATGCTGAAAAAGCATTTGATACGATTCAACATCCCTTCACAATAAAAACCTTCAAAAAACTGGATAATGGAAAAACATACCTCAGCACAATAAAAGCCACAGGTAGTATCATACTGAATGGGTAAAAACAGAAAGACTCTCCTCTAAGATCTGGAAGACAACAAAGATGCCCACTGTCACCACTGTTATTAAACATAGTACTGGAAGTCCTAGCTAGAGCAATCAGACAAGAGAAAGATATACACCAATTTGGAAAGGAAGGAGTCAAATTGGACTCCAAATAGGAAAGGAAGGAGTCAAATTATCCTTGTTTGAAGATGATATGGTGTTATATTTAGAAAAAACTAAAGATGCTACATACAAAAAAACCTCTTAGAACTGATAAGCAAATTCAGTACATTTGCAGAATACAAAATCAGCATACAAAAATCAGTAGCATTTCTTTTTTTTCTTTCTTTTCTTTTCTTTCTTTTTTTTTTTGAGGTGGAGTTTTTTGCTCTTGTTGCCCAGGCTGGAGTGCAATGGTGCGATCTTGGCTCACCACAACCTCCACCTCCTGGGTTCAAGCAATTCTCCTGCCTCAGCCTCCCGAGTAGCTGGGATTACAGGCATGCACCACACCACACCTGGCTAATTTTGTATTTTTAGAAGAGACAGAGTTTCACCATGTTGGCCAGGATGGTCTTGATCTCTTGACCTCGTGATCCTCCCACCTCAACCTCCCAAAGTGTTGGGATTACAGTTGTGAGCCACTGAGCCCGGCCAAAAATCAGTAGCATTTCTATATGCCAACAGTGAACAATATGTAAAAGAAACAAGAAAAGCAATCCCATTTGCAGTAGCCACACATAAAATCAAATACCTAGGAATTAACCAAAGAGGTGAATTAGCTCTATAATTAAAACTATAAAATACTGATAAAAGAAATTGAAGAGAATACAAAAAAAATGGGAAAAAATGTTCCATGTTCATAGACTGGAAGAATCAATAGTGTTAAAATGTCCATACTACCCAAAGCAACCTACAGATGATACAATCCCTATCAAAGTGCCAATATCATGCTTTACAGAAATAGAAAAAACAATCCTAAAATTTATATGGAACCACAGAAGACCCAGAATAGGCAAAGCTATCCTAAGCAAAAAGAACAAAACTGGAGGAATACATTATCTGACTTCAAATTATACTACAGCACTATAGTAACCAAAACAGCATGGTACTGGCATAAAAACAGACACAGAGACCAATGGAACAGAATAGAGCCCAGAAACTAAAGCACACATGTACAGTGAACTCATTTTCAACAAAGGTGCCAAGAACACACTCAGGAAAAGAGAGTCTCTTCAATAGATGGTGCTAGGAAAACCAGATACCCATATACAAAAGAGTGAAACTAAACCCCTATCTCTTGCCATATACAAAAATCCAACCAAAATGGATTAAAGACTTAAATCTAAGACCTCACACTAAACCACTATTACAAGAAAATCTGGAGAAAATCTCTAGGACATTGGTCTGGGCAAAAGTTTCTTGAGCAATTTCCCACAAGCACAGCCATCCAAAGCAAAAATGGACAAATGGGATCACATCAAGTTAAAGAGCTTCTGCACAGCAAAGGATACACTCAACAAAGTGAAGGGACAGCCCACAAAGTGGGAGAAAATATTTGCAAACTACCCATCTGACAAAGGATTAATAACCAGAATATATAAAGAGCTCAAATAACTCTACAGGAGAAAATCTAATAATCCAATCAAAAAATGGGCAAAGGATTTGAATAGACACTTCTGGAAAGAAGACATACAAATGGCAAACAGGTGTATGAAGAGGAGCTCAACATCATTGATCATCAGAGAAATGCAAATCAAAACTACAATTAGCTATCTTCCTACCCTAGTTATAATGGTTTATATCCAAAAGACAGGCAATAACAAATGTTGGCAAGGATATGGAGAAAAGGGAACTCTCATACACTGTTGGTGGGAATGTAAATTAGTACAACCACTATGGAGAACAGTTTAGAGATACCTCACAAAACTAAAAATTTAGCTACCATATGATCCAGCAATGACTCTGCTGGATATATATCCAAAAGAAAGGAAATAAGTATATTAAGGGGAAATCTGAGGCTGGGCATGGTGGCTCACACCTGTAATCTCAGCACTTTGGAAGGCCGAGGCAGGCAGATCACGAGGTCAGGAGTTGGAGACCAGCATGGCCAACATGGTGAAACCCCGTCTGTACTAAAAATACAAAAATTAGTTGGGTGTGGTGCCAGGCACCTGTAATTTCCTACTTGGGAGGCTGAGGCAGGAGAATTGCTTGAACCCGGGTGGCGGTGGTTGCAGTAAGCCGAGATCGCGCCACTGCACTCCAGCCTGGGTGACAGAGCAAGACTCTGTCTCGAGGAAAAAGAAGAGATATCTGCACTCCTATGTTTGTTGCAGCACTGTTTACAGTAGCTAAGATTTGGAAGCAACCTAAGTGTCCATCAATAGA
The DNA here is from genome assembly GCF_028885655.2 of Pongo abelii. Classification (NCBI taxonomy): domain Eukaryota; kingdom Metazoa; phylum Chordata; class Mammalia; order Primates; family Hominidae; genus Pongo; species Pongo abelii. The sequence continues at coordinate 89,187,866 of NC_071996.2, forward strand.
TGAATGGATAAAGAAAATGTGGTACACATACACAATCGAGTACTCTTCAGCTATAAGAAAGAATTAGAGCCTGTCATTTGCAATAACATGGGTAGAAACAGAGATTACTATGTTAAGTGAAATAAGCCAGGCGCAGAAAGACAAACATCACACGTTCTTACTTATTTGTGGGATCTAAACATCAAAACAGTTTAACTCATGGACATAGAGAATAGAAGGATGGTTACCAGAGGCTAGGAATAGTAGTGGGAGGGTGGGGGAGAGGTGGGGATTGTTAATGGGTACAAAAACAAACAGTTAGAAAAAATAAATAAAACTCACTAGTTGATAGCACAATAGGGTGATAATAGTAAATAACTTAATTGTATATTTTTAAATAACTTAAAGAGTATAAGTGGACTGTTTGTAACTCAGAGGATGAATGCTTCAAAGGAGGGATACCCCATTCCACATGATGTGATAATTTCATATTGCATGCCCATATCCCATATCAAAACATCTCTACCCCATAAATATATACACTTACTATGTATCCACAAAACATAAAGATTTTAAAAATAACTTTTAAAAATCACTTATGAAAAAACAAACAACTTTTTGGAAAGTTAAATGGATCCTCAGAATAGACGAGTGATATGAGAGTTTTGTGACAATGTCTGATTGGGTGTGGTACTGACTTCTCATCTGTGAGAAGGAAAGATTACAGTTGCTCCCAGGGAGAGGATTTATGATAATTGACTTCTTTTGAGAGGCTCTGCTTTTAGGCAGATAAAGAATTTCAGAAACTCAAGTGCCTTCAGCTTAAAACAATTTTTATGCCATAATGGCTTGTTCTAGACCCCTTTACAGCAGTACCATTGTTACTCTTCACACCATTCTCTCATTAAAGCTTTTACAGCTTTGAATCATCAACAGTCTCAAAATCAAAAAATACTTCAATGGGCATTCTGATCCCTGCACTCCTAGTCTTTAAATTTTCAAAAAGGCTTTATAATAATGCTAATTGAAAACAAAAATGAAGCAATGAACCATAAAAAGCATTAAAAATATCTCAGCTTACAAAATGATATATTTAAAGTTCTCTTAAATATGTTGATGGGGTTCAGGACACACTACTCCAAAACATGGCACTTTGGCATTTGAGAAAACAGTGGGAGCAGGAAGATCACTCTCACCTTCCCCTCATACGTTGTCCCTTGAAACAGGCCATAAAATCTAACTGACAGTCCCCTGAAGAAGGTTATAAGACCTTCATGTGAAAGATGCCCACCCTAAACCTAAAAGAAACAAACATTCTTAACTCTGAAGACACAGGGACACAGAGAAGAATCTGAACAAACAGGCCTTGCCAAAGTTCCCTGTAGTTCATTCTCTTTAGATCATATCCCATGTATCCAGTGTCAGGCTTCAGAACACAATACTTCAAGTATAGCGCCTTGGCATGCTGAGTATGCTGAGCTGAAGGGAACCAAAAGGGCCTCAGAAGCAAAATCCGACTTTCTCCTGCCCTCCTTTCTCCTGCTCCTCTTTCTCCCTGAAGAAATGCCGTAAAAACTAGAATTCCTCTTCCCCAAAGCAAGCCATAAAACCTAGAAATGTTACTTTAACTTTCCCTCACCTTTTTGTCTAACAGTTGGCCATAAAGAAATGTTCTGACATACCTTACCTGATAGATCATAACACCTCATTCCTGAAGGGGTCCTGCCTAACCCAGGAAGAAGGAATGTTCCAGAGAGAAACCAAGAAGAATCTGAACAGACAGGTCTTGCTAGCTTCCCACCTCTCAGTCTATTACCATCTGTCCAATCACATTCCTACATGATTGTTCATTCTTCATCAAATCTAAACATAACACAAGTTTTCCTGTTTCTTTGGCTCTAAATTTCTGGAGGCTAATTTGTCATTTAAATTTTTTATTAAATAAATTTGCATGTTTTCTCCTATTAATCTGTCTTCTTCTCAGGTTTATTGCAGACCTAGACAGGAACCCTGGGAAAACTGAGGAAACTTTTTTTCCTCCCCTACATAATCATACCTCTTCATAATTTTCTACTTCATCAAACTTAGCATAAAAATACAGAGGTTTCTGTTTCTTTGGGTCTTCATTTCCTTATGAAGGCTCACATGCTATGTACAACTTATATTAATTTGTTAATTTGTCTTTTGTTGTAGGGTCTCAATCATGGGCCTAGTGATGGGTGGGATTTCTTCTCCCCCAGAGTGTAAACCAATGAATATAAATTTTCCCCAAGTTCAAAAACTAAATATCTTCACAAGAATTATTACATATAAACTTAACAACAAGTACAGAATTACAGAGTCATATTGTAACGTTGCTTTGTGGTACTAGCTTACTTCAGCTACTAGGTAATTTACTTGTTCTGGCTCTCCTGTTTTGCAGCACCTTAAATTCGAATCTGTGCCTCAGCCACATTGCAAATGATCACCTCAGAGAGACAGATGTAGAAAGTTGAAACAGAAATACCTTAAAATATGAAAATGTATGAATATTCATTAACATATTTTCTAAAGAAATGCATATTTATTTTCAATACATTATATAAATGCAAATATTATTTTTCTTCGTGACTCCTTGAACATTCTAAGATAATGAAAAATATTAGCACCTTTAAACACCTAGTCTTGTTTATTAACTCTGTTCAGGCCCAGAATACTGATTTACACATAGTAGATCCTAAATAAATATTCTTTGAATGAATGCAAGAATGCATTTTAGGACTCAAAATAAATTTTGTTTTAAAGACATGTGCCCACTAGAACTTTTCCATTTCATAAATAAGAGGCGAGACTTTGAAACACTAGCTCTGTAATTTGTGTACAGATAGAATATAGAGAGTTCTAGGCAAATAAATGTTCTTGCCATTAACGACTTTCTAAATCTGAGTCACTTGAAATCACTACAAGATTACAGAATTGTACCTAATTCCTATTACTGTGTTTCAAAGAAACACATTTTGTAAGGTTTTTAAAATAATTTCTGATAAAATGTTAAGGTGTTCTCACTAATTCACAGAGGATACCTTTAGTCACAAAACCACTTGTTTAGGGGTTTTCTCTGCTGCACTTGTTAAAATATGGTTAAATATATCACTTTCAGTTGTTTAAAATGGTGTAAAAGTGGTAGAAACTAGTTTCAAAGAATGTTGCACAGATTATGAGGGTAAATACAAATCTAAACAATTTAAATTGAAATTTTTCCATAGTGTGAAAAAAAAAAAAACTTACCTACTCCTACCTTTTCTTTAGTATTTCCTTCAGAAAACTTGAAATTGTAAATGCTTTCTCTGTCTCCTGAAAAAGTATGTAAATACTTAAAAAACTAAATGAGTCTATTGGCTTTTTTACAGGGCAGGAATGTCTTTCCTGGGGGTCTTGAAGCCATTTCTTGCAATGTAAACACCAAGGAGGTTGGTGCCCTGTCTCTGAATGTTTAGCCCCGGCACCAGGCTCCAAGTTGTACATGTTTGCTTGTCAAAAAGAGACAGGAAGTTTCATTTTTCCTTTGAATAAAGATAATTAACATGTATGTCATGGATTATATCTGTTTTGTTATATAAAAAGGGTAGAATTTCTTTTTGTCTTTGTAGTCCATTTAGCATACTGCCTATGATGCACATTGCAATCTGGTTTAATGACTATGCAATAATAAAATTTTTATCAAGCAAATGGGCTCGCTGCCTGATGCACATAGAAGCCAGTACCAAGGCACTGGCTTCTAAGAAAAGAAAGGCTTTATTGCAAGGTCAACCAGCAAGGAGAGGAGGTGGGTCAAATCTGTCTCCCCAGTTTGAGATCTGGGGCAAGTTTTAAAGGGGTCAGAGGTCAATGGAAAGGATTCAGGAATGTTAGCGTGGCAGGGTCTGATTGGAGGGCTCTAAATTTGACCATTTTTAGTAAGGTGTGTTGCGGTGGATTTTAGCTCCATATCTTCTAGGCCATTGGACTCCTTGCTTTTGAAAGGGTTCTGGCATTCAGATTCTGGTCATGTCCTCTTCTTGGTTCCATGGAGATGAATAAGTTCCGGTGTTATTAGAGGTAAAAGCTTTTTCTATTGTGCATTCAGGGTACATGACTTGTACTCTTGGCTCTGTTATGCCTGCAAGGTACCTTGACATTCTGTTATCAACAGAGTAGGCCCAGTTTGGGTTTGTCCAGCAGTTACAAAACTGTTTCATTATTTTCTACATTCACTGAGTTAAAAGGAGAGTTTTTTAAAAGATTTCTCCAGTGAGATTCAGACACACTATGTTTTAATAATTAATTTTTGCTATAAATTTGGTTTTGAAAAGAAAGAAAAAGCTAAATTAAAACAAAAAGAGTAAAATAAAACAAAGACTGGAACTAAAGCATTAAAAATGTTTCTTGTCTATTACAAATGAAGTAGATCCCATGTACTTTCCTGGCAACAACAAAGATAATAGAACTAATGTGCTATAAACCAGATGTTGGGAAGTAGAGGTTGCAAGCTCACAGAATGCAGAGCATTTGGTTTTAGTTAAATCCATCTGTGTAAGGTTAGTAAAAATAAATTAAATAGTTCTCACATCAAAACAACCCATTTATTTCAAAGACAATTATAAAATAATTCAACTACATGCTAATAAAAATATTTAATTGATGAAAGTTGAAAAAAAAAGAAACGCAATGAAATACTTTCATCAATTAATACATCAAACCCCATTGTAGGAGTGGTCTTAAAAAATAAATTACAAAGAAAGCTCACATAAAGTGAACTATTATCTTTATTATCACTAATTATTACTTGATTACATTCTATGTCATCTAGCCTAACAGGAAAACAAAAGGCACTGAAGATCAAAATGCCAGTTCTACACTTCTTCAATATCAAAATATTATCTGAACTTCAGGCTTATAAGTAAAGAGTTCTGATAAAAAAAAAAAAAAAAAAAGACAGCCTTAACATCCCCTTCAGCTTGATTAAACTTTTTTTTTTTTTTGAGATGGAGTTTCCCTCTTGTTGCCCAGGCTTGAGTGCAATGGCACGACCTTGGCTCACTGCAACCTCCGCCTCCCAGGTTCAAGCTATTCTCCTGCCTCAGCCTCCCGAGTAGCTAGGATTACAGGCATGCGCCACCATACCCGGCTAATTTTGTATTTTTAGTAGAGACGGGGTTTCTCCATGTTGGTCAGGCTGGCCCCAAACTCCTGACCTCAGGTAATCCGCCCGCCTCAGCCTCGCAAAGTGCTGGGATTACAGGCATGAGCCACCGCGCCCGGCAGCTTGATTAAACTTTATACAGACTTCTGACCTCCCTTTTCTTAGAGCAGTTTCCTTAGAAAACTTGTAATTGTAAATTCTTTCTCTGCCCCTTTGAGCTGTAAAGCTTTGCAAAAGCTTCTTGCCAGCTTACAATGCAGGAATATTTTTCTTAAGGACCTTGAAGCCATCCCTTTGAAATGTAATCACCAAGACTGTTAAGGCTCCCATCTTCTAGATCCTATGAAAGGACAGAAGTCTAACTTCTTCAATAAGCATAAGTGCCAATTAGCAAACACAAATAGCCTAATGACAGAGAAAAATACCCTTAAACCCAGAAATAATTCAATTAGATCCACATACCCCATTGATCAGCTGCCTACCTCCCTCAGACCCCAGTATCCTTTAATACTCTTCCACTAACTCACCTCAGTGCTTAAAAGCCCTCTTGCCCTTTGTTTCATTGCAGTTCAGCTCAGATGTAGTTCTACTCTCTCCCCTATTACAATAGCCTTGAATAATATCTTCCTTGTCTGCTTAATTAAGCAACTTTGTTCAGTACAATTTTTGCTTTGACAAAACCTAAGCTTTGTCAAAAGAAAAGAAGCTTGAAGAGAATGAGAACTATTTAATCCCTTATTTTCTTTATTTTTCAGAAAGTACTTTGTTTATTGTAGATAGTATAGATATATATGTAGATTATACTGTAGATGTAAATGTATAAATATGTAGACTATATTATAGATGTAAATGTATAAATAAATAAAAATGTATAAATACATATTTATATGTAAATATACATAATTTACACTATAAATGAAACATTCTTCATAATTCTCTATTGGCAACATAGGAACAAAATACTGTGAAGATAGTTTTGGAATACTGGTTTATTTAATTTCTTACAACCGAAAATTCTCTATCTTGCCTTTTTATCACCTGTAGATAGTAAACTTTTTCTACTATTTCTATCTAAATGCCTAGCTATCATAAAAAATCCTTAAAAATTCATTGTTTCTAAAACTAATATAATCTTCGAAAAGAAAATCAAATGATTTTCATTCTGACAAATGAGTAATAATAGTAGATTGTCACATTACTCTTACAGAAAGTAAAGCAATTTATTGACCTATTTCTAAGGAAGGACAATAAACTGGCTATATATTAAATATATTTATTTTTTCCATTAAAATATATACCACAAATTTAATTTCATGTTTTATAATCATAATAACCAGGAAGATACGTAGATGAGACACAATAGAAAAATGTCTTGCTAGAAATTGACCACAGATACAAATACAATACTACAGAATGGTGCAAAATGTATCACTACCCCTTTTACTAAATTTGCCTGTCATAGAGTCCATACAGATGGTCATCTAGATGTTGATTTATTTTCTCCACATTTTATTCTCCCATGATGCTTTGATTCTTTTTCTGCTTCTCAGTTATACTACCAGGATCCCAGTTCCATTTTGAATAGGTAATGACAGATCCTAGGGGTCTGGAAATCCAAAGAGAAGGCTGAACAAATTTTTCAGAGATAGAAATCAATAAAATAAATTTACTTTTGCTATTACCAACAGCCTTCAGAATATACTCTTGATACTCTTCAAGCTATCAAAATCTATCTCTTGACTTTGTATTACCATATATTTTCCCTCATGAAAGTTAAAGGTAGTAGATGAAGGTGAGTTGAAAATAAAATGAAGTCAAAACACATAGTTATTTAGAATAAAAGTTGTTCCCTTTGGCTATATGTCTTTACATGTGTACTTCCTACTACTTGGGAGACTCTCATCCAACTACCTCCAGCTTGTTAAAACTTTATATTGTTGAAATTTCACCTCAAAAATCATTCCCTCTAGAAAACTATCCATGATTTCCCATTCTAAGCCAGGTTTTCTCAATTTTGAGCTACCATAGTGCTATAAATTTTGCCTTCATAATCCTTAACACACACAATGATATTTTCATGTGTGTGAATAATTGCTGTCAATAGGTCTCACTAATCACTAAGCTCCTTGGGTGCAGGGACTGTGGCAATTCTTGCTCAACACTGTATTCCCAGAAATTAGTACTGTTCCTAAAACAAAGTAATGCTTAATAAATGCCAGTCGAATTAATAAATTATTTAATTAAAGTCCTCAGTCTGGTTTTAAGTGTACACTCTACTGCCTACTAGCTATCTGACCTACAGCATATCTATATACATAATATTTTAAATAAAATAAAAATAAAATTATTTAGCTTACTGGTATATAATAATTTTTACTGAGACAGAGTAAAGGTACAAAATTAGAGCATATTTAGCTAGAGGATAATTTTGAGATAGCTCTGCCCTCTTTGCTATAAACAGAGACAAAGCCTGAGTTTATTGAGGAGATTATGCTAGTAATGAAACAGTTTTACTAAGCTCTTAATGTTCTACTGAGAGAAAAATCAAAAAATTTAGTTTTAAAATCATTGTAACCCATGTAATGAAGGATTTCATGTTTTCTATTTTCTAAAGGTTTTTGACATGTAAACTTTTGTTTGTTCACTTGTTTTTGTGTGAGGCACTGAGCATTAGGTTGTTTTATTTGATGAGGAAAAATTAAGAATGCTGAAATAGATGATTTCATATTTTATTTAATAATCATAAATATTTTATTTTATATCAAGAAAATAAAAATCCCAAGAAAGAGACCTTTTATTATATTCTTACTCTTCCTCCCAGAATGATCCAAGGGGAAAAGAGAAAAAGCTTGCCAAGATGCTGCAGTTTATCTTTTTAGTTCTTTAATACTTAGGCACTAAATCTGCTTTCCTTCATAAATGAAGCAATATTCTAAATTCTGTGTTTTCAAAGATTAATTCAGACAAAAGGTAGTCCTCCATTTTATTGTTTGATAGCTTAATCAAAGTTAGAGGACTTTTATTCCAGAATCTGATCAGAGTTAGACTTCTTTTTGGGCATCTTCAGCCTGAAAAGGTTTCCAATGAGAGCATCAGAGTTCTACCCAGTCTAGGCACTGATCTTTCACTCTAAATATTGATTCCAGACCTAAGTCAAATGAGAGTGAAATTCTTAACCTGTTGTCCTCCATCTGCCCAATTTTTAAATTCCTGGGATAGATCATTGATATCAAGGCACAAATGACAATAGTGGATTTATAATTAGAGTATCAATCAAAGTAAAAATAGAACCAAATCCAGGAGCCAAATGAACACTGCAACATTTACAAATTACATACCACTCCCTTGTGCAATAACAGACTGTTTCATCAACTGATCACAGATTCGATTTAATTGGCAAAAATTTAAAAAAAAGAGAAAAACGCATCATGGTGTCAGGTTTTTCTGGGTCTTGAAACACTTCTTTTCAATTGTTTGGATCTTCTCGGCTTAAAATTTGATTAGGTCCTGCCACTGGAAACCCTTAAGTACATTGAAACTACTGACATTTTTGTAATGATGGTTCCTATAATCCCCAGGTCTCCAACTCTGAGCAGGAGAACTCCCAACTTCTATTTCTATGTGTCAGGGATTTTCTCCGTGCCCTGCATTACTCCTACATTCTTGTACCTCAATTCTGAATTACATGGGCTCAGTCAAAGGACAGCTTCTGCTCTTTTTCTGAGAAAGGTACTTCACACTAATAATAGGTGTGATATTGTGAAATATATATTTGGCTTTCATCTCCTTTGTTTCCTGACATACAGCCCCTAGAATCCTTGGAATCTCCTGAGCAATAAGTGTGAATTTTTGTATGCTAAACAGTAGACTGATGGCTGGGCTAGGGGCTCCTAAGTAGCTTCAGGATGGGGACTGGTCACGGAAACAAGAAAAGCATTATAAAAAGGTTGGAACATTCAGCCCCATCTACCAATCTCTGGTGGAGTAGAGAGACAGAGGTTAAGTTGGTCACCAATGGCCAATGATTTAATCAATTGTGCCAGTGTAATGAAGCTTCCATAATAACCCAAAGAGACTAGGTTTTGAGAGCTTCTGGAGAGCTGAATACGTGGAGGTTTCTGGAGGGTAAGGCATCTGGAGAAGGCATGGAAGCTTCTCTCCTTCCCCCATACCTCATCATATCCAATTCTTCATCTGATGTTTATCTGTATTCTTTGCCGTATCCTTTATAATAAACTGTTAAATGTAAGTAAAGTATTTCCCGAATTCTGTGAGCCACCCTAGCAAGTTAATTGAATTCAAGGGAGGGTATCATGGGAACCCTGATTTATAGCCAGTTAGTTAGAGGTATAGATGGCAACCTACTTACAACTTGCAACCGGCCTCTGAACTAGGAGGCAGTTTTGTAAACTAAGCCCTCAATCTGTGGGATCTGACACTACCTCCAGCTAGATAGTGTCAGAATTGAATTGAATTAGATGACACCCAGGTAGTGTTCCCTGTAGAATTGATTGGTGCCTGGTAAGGAGATATCCCCACACTTCTTGGTGACCAGAGGTAAGATTTTCTGCTTTGAGAATTAAGAGTAGGAAAAAAAACACCAATCTTTTCTATATCAAAATAGTCAATGGTCTGAAAAACATTCATAGGATCCCCCTGCTCACACTTACTATTGCCTTCTGATATGGTCTGTCTCTGTGTCTCCACCCAAATCTCATCTTCAATTGTAAATCCTTCAAATTGTAATCCTCATGTGCTTGGGGAGGGACATCATGGGAGGTGATTAGATCATGGCGGGGAGTTCCCCCATGCAGTTCTCGTGACACTGAATGAGGTCTCACGAGATCTGGTAGTTTTATAAGGGGCTTTCCGTCACTACAGTGTGCACTTCTCTCTCCTGCCACCATATGAAGAAGGACGTGTTTGCTTCCCCTTCTGCCGTGATTGTAAGTTTCCTGAGTCCTCCCCAGCCATTTGGAACTGGGGATCAATTAAACTTCTTTCCTTTATAAATTATCCAGTCTTGGGTATGTCCTTATAACAACATGAAAACGAATGAATATACCTCCTCTTAATTTTGTGTTTGCCAAGTTTTTATATTTTAGTTTTTTCTGTCACCCTCATTGATGTCATTTGTTGCCTGTTTGAGAATTCCTTCCTCCTCTAGCTCCTGATTCCTGCAGAAGACTTCTTCTGGTTCTTACACTTGCACATAACATTGGCTCCTGAATAGTTGAATTAGACTTGTTTTTAAAATGCTAACTTAAAAGTCTTTGCCTCCCTTTCCGTATTCTGGAGTATCTTTTCATCTTTTCCTTTCCCTGCCTTTGGTATACATGCTATTCTGATGATTCTCCAAATGTCTTCTGCGACCATCATAAAGACCTAGATCTCCTTTTCCCAAGTTTTGCCTTGCTGCCTGAACTTTATGTAAGCTCAGCTGGGTTTGGAAATTATCAAAATGTCCCCAAATTTGTTCTCACTATGCAATTACTATGTCTTCTATTTCCCAGAGTTTCTACTTCTATTTCTATTTTCTGCAGTTTCTTTTTTATATACAAGATTTTTTAACCCGGGTTTAAAAAAAAAAGTTTTAAAAGGTTCCTCAAAAAGAGTCAAAATTAGACCCTGATTTTTAATTTTTACCTTCCATGCTGTAAGAATTGTTAAAAACACACTATATTATGAAGATTTCCATTTAAACAATGTTTTCCTAATATCTCTAAGCAAATATGGCTTTCAGAGCAAAATGTTGCAGGAAAAAACCTTTACATATTCCTTCCAGATCCAGCAGATTTTCCTTCAGTTTGAGCTAACTTAGTTTCTTTTTTAATTACCTACATAACAAAGGGTCTTATTTTTTACTGAAGGATTTTAACCTCCAACACACTTGGTTGGAGATATTTACTGCCATAATGAAGTTCTATTTAAAGTCAAGTAGAGGTCTGAAGGTTCCCAAACAAAGAAAAAAATAAAATAAAATAAGGGAGACCATGGACACCAGGCAAACAAGCCATGCAAGTAATCACAAAATGATATATTTTCATGTGAACATATGTACTCATACAATGTATGAACTCCATTGAATGTTCTTAAGCATTCAGCACTGAAATGCCGAACAAATGAGGCTGAACAGAATACAGAGAGGCCAAAGACAATCATGTAGTCCTGCCCCTTCTCCCTAGTTGACTCTCAAGACAGTGAAGGACATTGGAAAACCTAGGAAATGCAGTACTTGATGCCTCTTAAAAGCTTCCTAAGAAACAGTGAAAAACGAAAAAAAAACTTGAAGCCAATATTCTGAAATGGCATAAACTAACAATTTTTAAAAAGGGTGATATAGCAAGCAAGTGAATATGAACAAAAAAAAACTCCCATGTCTACAACAACATCAGAGATGATGGAAAAGTAACAGAAAGCAGAGCATCTCTAATAGACCTCTCCTGAGACCCAGAAATTCTAGAAGTGAATAAAAAAGTTTTTAATCCAAATATATAATATATCATGAACTTTCAATCTTGAATTAAAATATGTAAATCAATGCTGTATTTTTCCAGCCAATAAATTTATTGTGAATCTGATTAAAATTGTTCCAATATTTTGGTATTTTATGAATTATTACTACTAAATATATTTGTACATTATTGCCTACAGTTAAATCATTACAATGTATGTGTCCTAAATAGAATCCTATGCCTGCAAGAGATAGATTAAAAGTTATTAATGACTCTCTTAGTTGAGTATTATCATTTACTATAATTGAATTACTTTAAGAATTTGGCCCAGTAACATACTATTATTAAATATACACAGAACAGTACAAGTAAAACATGCCAGGGAAACAATGTCTTTGACCTTCAAAAACTCAGTTTAATTACTTAACCAATCGAATTTATGGTCAACAATGCAGAACAGCTTTTCACTGAAGGATTCAAATATATGCCGTTTGTGCTGCATTTGGTACTCTTCCAGACCAATTCTGCGATCTATTGTATATCAGGTTATATCCAATATCTCTTATTGCTATACATTTTAATTTTGGATGATATTTATACCCAATTATTATAGTTTTTCTCAAAATGGCCTATTTTCAGAATTAACAGATTACTATATCTTTGCCATTGTTTATTTGGAATGGGAAGGGAAGTCTTCATTCAATGCAGTTCCAGTTTTGAAAAGCTTTTTTCAGTTAACTAAAAAAACTTATTCATACTGTAAAATCATAGAGTATATGACAATATAATTGAATGAATTATTCTAAGATAAAATTATTTAGGTTTGTGATTTACAAAGATTTACAAGATTGAATTACCCTAACTGGAGATACAATTCATTTTTTCTCTCGAATCTGAAAGGTTTTTGTGTTTTAACAAGGGTTTTACTTTGTGCATTCATTTTTTATTGATACATAATATTTTACATATTTATGGGGTACATGTGATATTTTGTTCCATGCATAGAATGTGTAATGCTCAAGTCAGGGTATTTAGGGTATCCACCACCTTGAGAATTTATCATTTCTACACGTTGGAATGCATTCATTTTTGAAACAACTTTATTTTTTATTATTTTTACATTTTTTATTAAAAATTATTTGACAGAACATATTCAAAATATTGCCATTTAAACATATAGTCAATCTTTTCAAAATTGGAAATTTTTTTGCTTTTATTTTGAAGGGTTTTTGGTAATTTTTAAACATTCATTTTAGGTTCAGCAGTACATATGTAGGTTTGGTTTATAGGTAAATTGCATGTCACAGAGGTTTGGTGTGCAAATGATTTCATTACCTAGCATAGTACCCAATAGGTACTTTTTCAGTCTTTCCCTCCTCCCACCCTCCACCCTCATGTAGGCCTCAGTGTCTGTTGTTTTCATCTTTGTGTCTAGGTGTTCTCAATGTTTAGCTCCCACTTATAACTAAGAACATGCAGTATTTACTTTTCTGTTTCTGCTTTAGTTTGCTTAGGATAATGACTTTCAGCTCCATACATGTTACTGTGAAGGACATTATCTTATTTTTTATGGCTGTATAGTATTCCACAATGCTTGTGTCTTTATGGTAGAATGATTTATATTCCTTTGGGTATATACAAGCAGTCCAATAATAGTATTGCTGAGTCAAATGGTAATTCTGTTTTAAATTCTTTAAGAAATTGCCACCCTGCTTTCCACAATGGCTAAACTAATTGACATTCCCACAAGCAGTGCATAAGTGCTCCTTTATTCCACAACCTCACAGCCATCTGTTATTTTTTGACTTTTTAATAATAGCCATTCTGATTGATGTGAGATGGTATCTCATTGTGGCATTGATTTGCATTTTTCTAATGATTAATAATATTAAGCATTTTTTTCATATGCTTGTCATCCATGTACATATATGTCTTCTCTTGAAAAGTGTCTGTTTCTGTCCTTTGCCTACTTTTTAATGAGGCTGGGTTTTTTTTTGCTTGTTGAATTAAGTTTCTTATAGATTCTGTATATTCTACCTTTGTCAGATGCATAGTTTGCAAATATTTTCTCCCATTCTATAGGTTTTCTGTTGACTCTGTTGAAGTTCTTTTGTTGTGCAGAAGCTCTTGTTTAGTTAGGTCTAATTTGTCAATTTTTGGTTTTGTCGCTGTTGCTTTTGGTGTCTTCATCATGAAATCTCTGCCAGGGCTTATGTCCAGAATGGTATTTCCTAGATTATCTTCCGGAATTGTTTTAGGTTTTATATTTAAGTCTATAATCCATCTTGAATTGGTTTTTATATGGTAAAAGGAAGGAGTCAAGTTTTTTTGTCAACTTTGTTGAAGTTCAGACGGTTGGAGGTTTGCAGCATTACTGCCGGGCTCTCTATTCTGTTCCATTAGTCTATGTGTCTCTTTTTGTACCAGTACCATGCTGTTTTGGTTACTGTAGCCTTGTAATATAGTTTGAAGTCAGGTAACATGTTGCCTCCTGCTTTGTTCTCTTTGCTTAGGCTAATCTTGGCTATTTGGGCTCTTTTTTGGTTCCATACAAATTTTTAAATAATTTTTTTCTAATTCTGTGAAGAATGTCATTGGTAGTTTGATAGAAATAGCATTGAATCTGTATGTTGCTTTGGGCAGTATGTCCATTTTAACAATATTGATTCTTCTTATCCATGTGCATGCAGTGTTTTTCCATTTGTGTCATCTCTGATTTCTTTGTGCAGTGTTTTATAATTCTTATTGTAGAGGTCTTTCACCTCCCTAGTTAGCTATATTCCTAGGTATTATATTCTTTCTGTGGCTATTGTGAATTGAATTGTGTTCTTGGTTAGACTCTCAGCTTGGACATTGTTGGTGTATAGAAATGTTCATGATTTTTGTACATTGATTTTGTATCCTGAAACTTTGCTGAAGTTGTTTCTCACTTCTAGGAGCTTTTGGGCAGAAATTATGAGCTCTTCTAAATATAAAATCATATCATCTGCAAACAGAGATGTCTGACTCCCTCTCCTCCTATTTGGATGCCTTTTATTTTTTCTCTTGCCTAATTGCCCTGGCTAAGATTTCCAGTACTATATTAAAAAGGAGTGGTGAGAGAGGGTATACTTGTCCTGTTTGGTTCTTAAGAGGAATGCTTCCAGCTTTTGCCTATTCAGTATGATGTCGGCTACGGGTTTGTCATAGATAGCTCTTATTATTTTGAGGTATGGTCTTCCAATGCCTAGTTTGTTAAGGCTTTTTAACATGAAGGGATGTTGAATTTTATCAAAAGCCTTTTTTGCATCTTTTGAGATGATCCTGTGGTTTTTGTTTTTAGTTTTGTCTATGTGATGAATTCATTTATTCATTTGCATATGTTGAACCAATCTTATATCCCAGGGATAAGGCCTATTTGATCATGGCGGATCAGCTTTTTGATGTGCTGCTGGAATTGATTTGCTAGTATTTTGGTTGAGCGTTTTTACATCTATGTTCATCCTGGATTTTGTCCTGAAGTTTTCTTTTTTTGTTGTGTCTTTGCCAGGTTTTGGTATCAGGATGTTGCTGGCCTCAGAATGAATTAGGAAGGAGTCCCTCCTATTCAATTTTTTTGGAAAAGTTAAATAACTTTCTAAAGGTATGTGGTACATATGGTAAAATCTGCCAATTTCAAGTATACAATTTAATGGTTTTTAGTAACTTTACCAAGTGGTTGTTCCATCTTTATGAATCACTTTTAGAACATTTCATTCCTCTCGTATTATCCCATGCCTATGGACAGTTAATCCTTGTTCTCATCCCCAACTGCAGGCAGCCACTTACTTACATTGTCTTAAAAGCTTACCATTTCTGGACATTTAACATAATAATATAAACTAGATGTTAGGTATTAAACTTAATCTATTGGAGAGAAAGAAATTAAAGCAACGGGACTGTGATTTCTTTCCCTCCTTATTTAGTGAAAAAGAAATGTGACTCTCCTGGGAATAAAAGAAGGCATGCAAATGATCTAATCTCCATATAAAATGTCATAACTGGACCTCATGATAAAATAGCATTTGATAGCTGTTATCTGTGGAATGGTTTCAGAAGAATGTACATGATTGTTTATAATGATAATCAAACATAGGGTTTATAGACTTATAGGATAAAATGTCACACAAGCGAGGTGACTATCAGAGTATAAAATGGATATATCTCATAACCTAAATGCTATGTTCTTTCCAGAAAGCCTGCAGCCAAAGATAGATTACAGTAGGGGTACTAGGGTCTGGTTGTCTCTTCCCAATTTAGGGCCCTAATGGGCAAGTATTTTCTTCAAAATTCTCCATTGAGGGTACAGTATTCTAGTGACCTAGGCATATCAAAGTTGTCTATGCAAGTAATGGGTGGGATGCCAAGGAACAAAAAATCTTTTTTAAAAAAATTATATTCTAAAGATCCTCCATAATGGCAAAATTTTAAAAACTGGCAATACAAAATTTTGAAAAGAACATATAACATCCAGAACTCTCTTAAATTGTTGGTTGGCATGCAATGTGGCACAGCCTCTTTTGAAAAACATCTAACAGTTTCTTAGAAAACCAAATGTATACCCATTCTATGACCCAGCTATTCTACTCATTGGAATTTATGCAAGAGAAATGAAAAGATGTCCAAAGACTTGTACAAGAATGTTCATTATAGCTTCATTAACAATAGCCCTACTGCAAACAGCCTAAGTGTTCATATAAAGAAGAATGAACAAGCAAAATGTGGTATATCCATAGAACAGAAAATAGAAATATCAGGAAGAAATTACTGATACACACAACATAGATGGATTTCCAAAACATTATGCTGAGTAGAAGAAGCCTTATTCAAAAGAATACAGAATATATTATTCTATTTATGTGAAGCTCTATAAAAGGCAAATTAATCTATAATAAAAAATTATAATAGCGATTGCCTCTTGGGTGGGGAAGAAGGTGCAGGGATTGACTGGGAATAGACCTTAAAAATATTCTAGAGTAATGTTAATGGTGTATATCTTGATAGAAATTAGGTTTACATAGTCTTACGCACTTCTCAAGCTCACAAAACATAATTTAAGTTTTTTCATTTTGTTAATATACATTTTACCTCTAGGAGGAAAAAATATTTAAAATATTGAACTGTAGTTAGTTATATGCATGCTAAAGTGCTTATGAGGAAGCATACTGATGTCTGTAATATATAGTCATGCATTGCATAATGGCATTTCTGTCAATGACAGTCTGCATACACAACAGTTATCCTATAAGATTATAATATCATAGTTTCATTGTATCTTTTCTGTGTTTAGCTACCCAAATACTTACCATTCTGTTACAATTGGCTACGGTGTTCAGTACAGCAACATGCTGTACAGGTTTGTAGCCTAGAAGTAATAGGCTAGACAATATAGCCTACATGTGTAGTAGGCTATACCACCTGGGTTTGTGTAAATACGCTCTGTGATGTTCACACAATGACAAAATTGCCTAATGACATGTTTATTAGAACTTCTCTTTGTCATTAAGTGACACATGACTGTGCTTCAAAACACATCAAAAACG
This sequence comes from Pongo abelii, assembly GCF_028885655.2. Classification (NCBI taxonomy): domain Eukaryota; kingdom Metazoa; phylum Chordata; class Mammalia; order Primates; family Hominidae; genus Pongo; species Pongo abelii. Next base: position 89,205,022 of record NC_071996.2, read on the forward strand.
GTGGATTGGTGATAGAGGGATGAATGTAATATATGATCAACAGTATTCAAGAAAAATGGTATAATCTAGGTATTGTGTATACTAGCATTAACTCTAAAATTCCTTCAGCTTGTTGTATATTTGAAACAACATAAGAAAGCATTGAAAATGTGTGTGTGTGTGTGTAAAGGCCAAATGCATTCTTATTTTTCAAACACAGTATCAACCCTGGAGGAGTAGAAACTTTACCTTTATTCATCATAGTTCTTAGGTTTGGACACACTCCTTTAACACAAGACAGATTAATGACAGACAAACAAACAAACAAGTGTATTAATGCATGCCACACACACCACACTGGAGAAATCTCAATGGAAATACCTCAAAAAGATGACTTAGCTCCACTTATAGAACATCTTCAACAAAGAACAATACACTTGTAAAGGAATGACAGACAAAGAAAAACAGTTTTAAACTTCCAAGGGCATGCAACTGTGGGAAGGTAAATATTTGGGATGAAACTAATGGAGTAAAGTTTGTTTGCAGATTCCTCTGGTGTCATCTCTGGGCTGATGAGTCCAGAGTCGTCATCTATAAAGAATTTATTTCCTATCTTTAGGCAGAAAGAGAAGAGGGTAGAGATAGCTTCCTCTCAATTTGCTGTTTCTTATTGCCTTTAGCTCAAAAATAACTTTTATCTCAAGGAGGCATTTTGGAGTGACATGCTGGCTTACTTCAACATCTCATTGAAAGTACTGTATTATATCCAGTTGCAACTGCCAGCATCTAATACCTTCTTATCCAACATTATCAATACTTGTAGCTGATAAGTTAGCAAAATGTCAGTTAAAAAGGTAAATAAATATTGATGCATGCCTATCTTAAACATTTTATTTTTAAGTCTAAACATATAAAGATATAAAATATTTTTCAATGTTTTGCTGTAGGTCTCCTTTTTTATTATTGTTCTAATGAGCACAAAGTTGTATGTTGCTTTTTTTCCATAAACCCTCCCATAATGCATTTTCTTTTATTGGTTCTTCAAATTAGAGAGAAAACCTACATCTAATTGGACAAAATATCTTTGAAATGCACCTTTATAGAGTCTTCTTAAAGCATTCATTTTAAATTTTGCTTTTTTTCTCATATTCCATTTCAGATACCATGTGTTAAATTGTTCAATAAATCATTACCTATCTATAATAGCAAACATACTTGGCATAAAGAGGTCCGTGTAGATCCAAAACATAATTGCAGCTACATAATCAAAATTCTATTATAACACATACAATTTCCATCTGATTTTAGTATTTTTAAAACATTAGTTAAAAAGGAAGATAAACTAATACTTTCTAGTCTCAGTCAAAGACTATTGTTTATGTTGTAGTTCTAAATTCCCTTTTGCACAGTCCCATGTGATTCCTGTTGAAAATTTCTCTCCTGATAAATTATCCAAAATGTTACTGCCTGTTTCACTTATTTCCACTCCCCATGTGTTTCTTTATCCTTTAGCTGGTCCCTGTCTCTCTCTCTTTCACCTATTCACTCTCTCTTGTGCATATGTCCTCCATCATTATCAGTATGGAAGATGCTCTACACTGGCTCAATCAACATCTATTCAAAATAATAAAATTTCCAGCCCACCTTGCACCTATGTGTGGCCACTTGCACATGACACAGCTCTAGACATTGAATTATAAGTAGAAGTTCTTAGGGAGTGCTTACCTTCCTTTCTGAATAAAATAAAATGGAGCTCTTAAGGGACTTCAGTTTTCATGGGGTTGTTTTTTCTGGTTTGTTTTCTGTTTTCTTGTTTTGGTTTTGGGGGTTTTTTTGGTGTTTGGGGTTTTTTGTTTTTGTTTTTTTTTTTTTGAGACAGGGTCTCATCCTGTAGCCCAGGCTGGCATGCAGTGGCGTGATATCAGCTCACTGCAACCTCCGCCTCCCAGGCTCAAGTGATCCTCCCACCTCAGCCTCCCAAGTAGCTGGGATTAAAGTCATATGCCACCATGCCCGGCTAATTTTTATATTTTTTATAGAGACAGGGTTTCACCATGTTGCCCAGGCTGGTCTCAAACTCCTGAGCTCAAGCGATCCACCCCGCCTTGGCCTCCCAAAGTGCTGGGAGCATCAGCCACTAACACCACGCCCAGTCCGGAACTTCAGTTGTCAATCAAGCAAAAAAATATTCAATTATTTTATGCATCCAATATTTTTGAAGTCAAGAAAATATTTCAAAAGCAATTTTAACAAGGTTTAAAATTAAAATGGGGCTTTCTACTTAACAATTAGCTAACTAATTTTATGTTAGCTAAATACCCTGTTCCACAGTTGGTTGGTTTGTTCCTACATAATGAATGAATAGAGAAAAAAGTGGCCATTTTGAGTAGATACCATAAGCTCATGCTTCTTATAGTAGGGTAAGTATATTCAGTACTATCCTAAAGAGTATATGAAAGAACAGGATAAAAATGTCACGTTTCGCAAAGTATTCATTTTCTTTGAGAGTAGGTCATTTTAAACATTATATGAATATGAAGATAACATGGGTATTATATGGAATAGAATGAAAAAAAACTTGCACTAATATAGATTTCATAAGAGCCGAATTTTGAATGATATCATGAAGAATGTTAAAAGTTGGCCAGGTGCGGTGCCTCACACCCATAATTCCAACACTTTGGGAGGCGAGGTGGGCAGATCACTTGAGGTCAGGAGTTTGAGACCAGCCTGATCAACATGGTGAAACTCTGTCTCTACTAAAAATACAAAAATTAGCTGGGCATGGTGGCGGGCGCCTGTAATCCCAGCTGCTTGGGAGGCTGAGGCAGGAGAATGGTTTGAACCCGGGAGGTGGAGGTTGCAGTGAGCTGAGATCGTGCCACTGCACACCAGGCTGGACAACAGAGCAAGGCTCTTTCTGAAAAAAAAAAAAAAAAAAAAAAAAAAGAATATTAAAAGTTGGGCTTCTGAGTACAGATGACCTTTTTCTACGACTTTGTACAAATCAATGTGAATAATAAATTATATTATTGATATCTATGCTGTCTCATCAGTATCACTATAGAAAATAAAAAAACAGATCAGGAAGTCTCCACTGCCTTATGTAAAAATTCAAAACAGTCTATGAAATCTGCTTTTAGGATTTCTCTCCCTGTCTTATTACCAGCCACAAGTGGGAAAGACAATGAAGAGTAAATACTGTCCCCCAGAATTAGACTCTTGAGCAAGTGAGACAGTGATGTTTGCTGTGATGGACTTGTCCCTGGCATGGCCAATGACAGCAAGATGTGACCCAAACTCTTCCTGCAGCATAACCTCAGAGGCAGCTCTTCCTGCCAGGTTCCCCCACCCCCATGCACAACCATCTTAAGTCCCATTTCTTTTCCAACCAACTGTTCTGTGAGCCTGGAAAAAAATTTCAAGTAGACTTATTTTCTTGCTTAAGTTCATCACAGTTGATTCTTGTTTCTAAGCAGCAAGGACAGATCCTTCAGCCCTCATTCAAACAATGGGAATAGCAAAATGACTCAAACATCACAGCATCAAAGTTAGGCCAAGCAGGCTGGGCGTGGTGGCTCAGGCCTGTAATCCCAGCACTTTGGAAGGCCGAGATGGGTGGGTCACCTGAGGTCAAGAGCTCGAGACCAGCCTGGCCAACATATTGAAACCCTGTCTCTACTAAAAATACAAAAAATTAGCTGGGCATGGTGGCAGGTGCCTATAATCCCAGCTACTCAGGAGGCTGAGGAAGGAGAATTGCTTGAACCCGGGAAGTGGAGGTTGCAGTGAGCCAAGATCGTGCCATTGCACTCCGGCCTGGGCAACAAGAGCAAAACTCCATCTCAAAAAACAAACAAACAAAAAAGTTAGGCCAAGCAATCACAACACCAAGATTTAATATCAATGGGAGAGACAGCATTAAACTCTAAATTGATATTACTTTATGGTGCAGTAGTTACTTATATTTTGTTAAGAATAACTGTCCCGACGAAATTCTGGTAGGACTCAAAGAAAGAATGTGCCAACCTAAATGCCTTCTAGTCCTTCATCACTCATCCACATCAGAATTTCATGGGGTGTTAGGTTAAAATGCAGCTTTTGCAGCCCATCCCATAAGTGAAACAGGTTCTTCAAAAGGAGCCTAAGAATCTGAATCTTAAGCAGCTTTGTATTGACTGATATGCAAATTAATGTTTGAGAACAATGGGCCTAGGTGAATTTTTTAAGATGTACTAAAACAGACATTACACGTTTTATTGATAGCAGTTAAAATTTCTTCCTGAATCTTTGGTTAAAACAATGTTCTTAACAGTCACGGTGCTGTAATATAAACAGCTAATGCTTGAATATCCCCCTTCCTGCTCTATAAATAACAAAGTGTTAACCTCTGAAACCAAACATAAAGCTTTGCTTCCTTATTTCTTTTCTCTATATTTTCTCTTTTTTCCTATTATCTGCCCTCGAGAATTACCCTGATTAAAACTAAAAAGAAATAAATAAAAAGAAGGCAGCAGCACATCCTTTACAAACTCTTTACCTGTTTTGGCATATATCATTTAAGTGATGAATTGCATATGCTTGTTAGTGGCTCAACAACTTGGTTATTCAGTTTTGGAGCTTGCAGTCAGCTTCCTTGATTTATTGCCCTGGGAAATAATAATACATTCCAAGAACAGAGAGATATCTCTGTATGTATCTAATACAGAAGATAAATTTTATTCTAGAATCTAGAGCACAAAAGAAACCACTAGAGATTAATATGAACAATGCAAGATTTTCTCATTTTTATAATACCAAAAAGTAAGGGAATAAGTAAAAAGAAATACAATATTCAGAAGGAGATAAGCAACTAATCTAATTTTACTTTTTCTCATTAAATGGTTTATCTTTAGTAATAAAGTCTCTACAAGCTCACTTTTATACATCAAAGCCATAGTGATAAATGCATGATATCAAATATAACATTAAACTTTTAAAAAGAGCATTTAGAGAGGAATCTCTTCTTAAAACATTGGTTTATAGAGTTACAAAACAAAAAGAATACATATAAAGATGTCAAAAACTTATTGATCACAGGAAGAATTTTAGGACTGTCTCTTTCCTCATTCCCTTCCTTGATCCCCTCTCCAGGAAAGGTCAGGGTTAATAGGCAAACTCATTTTCATGGCTCTCAGTGCCACAGTTTATAATATTCACAGTCTTGAGCACAGAAGTTAAAGGCCTGGGCCTGTCTGGGTGTTCTCTTCCCAGCTCCCTTTCTGAGCCTCTAAATCTCTATTCCCATGTGGCTGCAAGAGAAGAATCAACCACTACTCAGGAGCTGCACCACCCTAAAAAGGTCTCTGGTAAAGTTATCTAAGCAAATTCTGCTCCCAGTCTTAGAAGCAACACAGTAGCACTACTTATGCTACCTGGTCATTACACTACTGGTCAGCATGGGCTTTTCTCATCATGTAAGGGTAAATTTTTATAATACCAAAAAATAAGGGAATAATCATCTCCCAGTAAAGTTCCTGTAATGTAATACAACTATTCTCAGATCTATATTAATATGAAATCAGTATCATATATTTTTGCAATGGGAAAAAAACATAAAACTTGTTAAAATCCCAGATAACACACCTGCTACAGAATTTTAAGAGCGCTCCTTCATCAGAATAAAAAATAATTAGGTATTTGTCAGTCAAGAAATACTGGTACTAGACAGTAACCTGGTGTGGGTAGTCGAAAACAAAAAGGACAATTCAATTTGAGAAAATTCATGCTGAATCCAATGAAGTGGAAAAGTAGAACAGGCCAAACATGAGTCATCACCATAATTGAATGACTGAATAGATGTCCTGTCAGCAATATCATCTCAGAACATATTAGATAATAGACACACAGAGAAAAGAGACTAATTATAATTACTGCTTAACAGTACACCTACTGAGTCTCCTGCATGCTCAGTAATAATAGTTTGAGTGCTTTCTGCATGGGTCTGCATTGTATTTAGTAAGAAGTAATAATAATACCTGACAGTTAATAAGTGTTTAGCAGTGCCAGGCACTATGTTAAATGCTTTACATGAATTATCTGATTTAATGCTCAGAAGAAGCCCACAAAGTACTATTAACCCCATTTTCACCAATGTGATAACTGAGTCTTAGATTAAGTAGAACAAGCAAAATCACATAGCTCTTAAAGATTGGAGCCCAAAGTCTGCCTGGTTTAGGAGTCCTCTCTCATAAGTACTATGCCTCCTTTCAAAAATATTACATAAATTACAAAATTTTACGAAGGTGGAAAATAAGTCCCAGACTTTTAAATAATTTTCCAAAAACTAATAGGTAGTTAGAGTTTCATGATGGACTCAAAGCTGCTTATGTTTTTTTACTATGCCATATGCTATTGGTTTGTCAACAAACAGAATCAGAAAAAAATTAAGCTTCTGGAACAAAGATTGAGTTTAAAAACAATAATCCTTAAAATGAGGTGCAGGTTTCACCATTTTTATTAATCCTTCTTTTATTTACAATTACAGTGCACTTTGGAAGCAATGCAACAACAAGAAGCAGCATGCCCAACTTTTATCACTCACCAGGCAGGAAAGAACACCAGTTTCCAGACTAAACATTATTTTGAAATCACGTTATACTAAGATTGCCAGAAGAAGCTGTCACAGCTTTGCAGTAAAGAAACAAACACAAGACTCCTGTTGGGCATAATATGCAGTCTCGTAATCAGCAAAGAATTAAAAGAGTCCAATTCTAAGCTGATATCTAAGACAAATAACAGTGGCTGCTAAACTCAGATAATTAATGGAACTTTTAAAGTGTTATTTTCTAAAGATGACTTAATGACATGTAATTTTCAATCATTTTAAATGGTTTATAACTAATTGTTTGTGTCAGTCTGCTGGCATCTCTAAAGTAATCTTAAAGTGGTTGCTAGCACATAGTGTTAATATCCAATAGTTTGGATAAACTCAGAATGAATATCATTACCACTAAGAAAAATTTACTCTGAGCATAGGTTAAAGAAATACAGTAGTTTGGACCTTAAAGACTATCTAGTCTGATATTTTCTACCTAGTAGGAGAAATTTAGACACATGGATTCAATTTTCTGAGTAAGATACCATCTAATTAGAGAACTCTAACATAGTTTTCTCCACATAAAACATCTAGAATAGCAATACCCAATATTTTCACTGAAATAGTTATGAAAATACAGAATACATATAAAAACAACACTGCCAGTGCATGGCACACATCTATAATCCCAGCACTTTTAAAGGATCAGGTAGGCAGATCCCTTGAGCTCAGGAGTTCAAGACCAGCCAAGGCAATATGGTGAAATCCTATCTCTACAGAAAATACGAAAATTAAGTGGGCATGGTGGTGCACACCTGTAGTCCCAGCTACTCAGGAGGCTAAGGTGGGAGGATCACTTGAACCCAGGAAGTCAAGGCTACAGTGAGCCAAGATCATGTGACTACTTTCTAGCCTGGGCAAGAGAGTGAGACCCTGTCTCAAAAAACAATAAAAACAATAAAACTCTACACTGTAAAAATTTATACTTACATACTGTCAAATTACTGACAGATCTATGATGAAATCTTATAAACTACAAGATATACAGTACTTAATAATCCTAATCAAAGCCTGACACATGCTTTATCATTGCTAACAAAGAAAACAAGAACAATGCATTGCACTAATAGTCGGCAGGAGATACTTTGTCCTCCTAGTTTTTCCGCTTGCTAAAGATCACAAGATTTTCACAGACTATAAAGTGAGGTTATTGTTTTATGAGACACTAGATTGCCTCCTTTACTTCAATTAGTATTTCATCTTCCTCAAATATTCAGAAATGGCCACCAATAGTGGAAACAGAAACAGGTTAACCACGAATTCAAAATATCTGCCCTAACTAACTTCCTGCTAGACACTGTAAATTGGGCCAAGGAGGCTTATCCTTTCTGCATCTGGAAACTTAAGAAACTACATATATCCAAGTGAACTGGGATCACAGCCAAATATGAATCATGAGTCTGTTGGCAAAGTTTGACTCTAGAGATATCTCATCTTATTCTATAACAAAGTAATTCTTTTTTTTTTTTTATTATACTTTAGGTTTTAGGGTACATGTGCGCAATGTGCAGGTTAGTTACATATGTATACACGTGCCATGCTGGTGCGCTGCACCCACTAACTCGTCATCTAGCATTAGGTATATCTCCCAATGCTATCCCTCCCCCATCCCCCCACCCCACAACAGTCCCCAGAGTGTGATGTTCCCCTTCCTGTGTCCATGTGTTCTCGTTGTTCAATTCCCACCTATGAGTGAGAATATGCGGTGTTTGGTTTTTTGTTCTTGCGATAGTTTACTGAGAATGATGATTTCCAATTTCACCCATGTCTCTACAAACGACATGAACCCATCATTTTTTATGGCTGCATAGTATTCCATGGTGTATATGTGCCACATTTTCTTAATCCAGTCTATCATTTTTGGACATTTGGGTTGGTTCCAAGTCTTTGCTATTGTGAATAATGCTGCAATAAACATACATGTGCATGTGTCTTTATAGCAGCATGATTTATAGTCCTTTGGGTATATACCCAGTAATGGGTTGGCTGGGTCAAATGGTATTTCTAGTTCTAGATCCCTGAGGAATCGCCACACTGACAGTCCCACCAACAGTGTAAAAGTCTTCCTATTTCTCCACATCCTCTCTAGCACCTGTTGTTTCCTGACTTTTTAATGATTGCCATTCTAACTGGTGTGAGGTGGTATCTCATTGTGGTTTTGATTTGCATTTCTCTGATGGCCAGTGATGGTGAGCATTTTTTCATGTGTTTTTTGGCTGCACAAATGTCTTCTTTTGAGAAGTGTCTGTTCATGTCCTTTGCCCACTTTTTGATGGGGTTGTTTGGTTTTTTTTTGTAAATTTGTTGGAGTTCATTGTAGATTCTGGATATTATCCCTTTGTCAGATTAGTAGGTTGCAAAAATTTTCTCCCATTTTGTAGGTTGCCTCTTCACTCGGAAACTGAAACTGGATCCCTTCCTTACACCTTATACAAAAATCAATTCAAGATGGATTAAAGACTTAAACGTTAGACCTGAAACCATAAAAACCCTAGAAGAAAACCTAGGCATTACCATTCAGGACACAGGCATGGGCAAGGACTTCATGTCTAAAACACCAAAAGCAATGGCAACAAAAGCCAAAATTGACAAGTGGGATCTAATTAAACTAAAGAGTTTCTGCACAGGAAAAGAAACAAAGTAATTCTTTTAAAGGCTGCTAAAGCCAAAAACTATAGCAAGTTGATGAAAACGAAATAATATTTGAAGACCAAATAATAATTGAAGAAGATGAGCATATTAGTGATTATCAGATGTATCATTTTCATAATATATATTTTTAAAAACTATTTGGTCTTTTTAATAGATTTTAAATCAAGGCAAACCCTGTGAAAGAAATGTAGAGACTTCTACTTAAATATCATGGATTGAATACCCCCATATTTATATCCACTCACTTTTAAAATATCACTGAAATACAATAAAGAATTATTTAGATATAAATGTGAAAGGACAAAATGAAATATAGAGAAGATAATAAAAGATGAGAAATACAAAAAAAAATTAGGAAAAATCTTACTGGAAAATTGATGGGTGGATAATAATTGAATTTTCAAAATACTATACAGAAAACTGATACTTTAGTGTCTACAAAAAAAGCCCAAGTGGATTATATGCAATGTATTTACAATTAAATGATATCAGACTTCTCAAAAGCAAAATTAGAAGCTAAAAAAGTGAAGAAATTCCTGAGAGGAAAGCATTTGTTTAACCATTAGTTCTATATCTAGCCAAAATATCAAATCAAATTCAAGGGTAGGATAAAAACCTTTCTGGACACAGAGTGTCTCAAAATAATTCTCTCTCATCCACATCCTCTCAGCAATCTCCTTAAGAATGTGCTCCACTGAAATAAAATAATAAACTCAGAGAAATTGATGGGAGCAACATAATTAGGGAAAACATAAACAAAATCATCAGGACAAAGGAAATTCCCAAAACAACAGCACTTTATCAAGCTGAGAATGCAACACATCTAGAATGGATTAGGGGAAAAATATGGGGTGGATATCTGAAGAAAAAACACTTGGACTGACAGATCTCCTAAAGGCTTATATATTCTATAGAGTATTTAAAGAAAGATTAGTTCTATGTATGCAACACAGCATAGAATACTAAAAAAAGTAACTATTAAATCCAGGAAAAACAAAAAGTCACAACAGAAAGAAAATATAATCGTATTACACATGCCACTGAAAAATATTTATGTAAAGAGAATGATATAAACAGTAAAAGTTAACTAGGAAAAGCAATATAACTGTTGATAAGATACAAGAGGAAATATGTGAACATGAAGGAAGTGATGGCAAGAGAGAGAAATCCTCATTTTTCATGGTAGAAAGTTAAGATAATGTCAAATTTAAAATCAATAAATTGTAATATAAACATATTTTGTAGAAATATAGCAATATCACTTGAAGAATTAGCTAAAATGTTTTACAGTGGCTGCCTACAGTGAAAAGAGCTAGGTGAGTTAAAGAAGATTATGAGGAAATAAAAAGTAAATTAACAGAATTAAAAATTAAGCAGCAGATTACACACTTGAGATCAAAATAAATGAATCAGTGACACTGAGAAGAAATTTGAGAAGTAGAAATATGTACCATACTCATGGACTGTAACACACAATACTGTGATGTTCCCTGTAAATGTATTCATAGAATGAATGTGTTCCCAAGTACCCCAAAAGATTTTAGGGAGAAGAAATTGGCAAATTTATTTTTAAATATGAATGATGGTGCAAAGAGCCAAGAATAGCCAATACACAATTGAAGAAGAATAAGATGGTATAGTACTTATTACCAAGTTAAAATAATTAGAAGAATGTGGTATTAGCAAAAAATTTAAAAAAAAAATAGACACGGATCAATAGAACAGAACAGAAGGCCAGAACCCCCCACACATATTGACCCTTGATTTATGGCTGTTGCAGGTGCTGTTAACAGCTTACACCTAAAAGTTTTCCCAGGAGCATGTCCTTAGGTGATTGGAACCACGTGACGCAGGGGTGTCTGAAACTTATGCCTCTAACCCAGGGATTCCCAAAGCCAGTTACAGAGATGTTGTGGCACAAAAGTCCCGCTCCTTTGCCTCAGTACAGACTCTGCAGCACAGTGCACGTTATGTTTCAGAACTCTCTGTGGGATCAGCTAAGGCTAGGCTTCCCCTCTAGCCATGTATTTCTTTGGCTTTCCTCTCTCTTTCCAACAATGTTTCCTTCTCCTGCCTACAGATTTCTTTTAAAAGTACTTCTGTAATAAGTCTCTTCCCTTAGAAAACTCACTTGAAGTTCCGTATCTGTGGAACCCAAAATAAGACACAACTGAATGCAAATTAAATATTACTGGTATATTCTTATCTACTAAATAAGTTGCCATCACCTATTAGATGAATAGATGAGAAAGAGATGCATTTTACATACTGTATATAAAATCTTCATAATGAATGTGTATGGTATGTTGTGTGTTCTCCATCCAACAAAGTGATAGTGACTTAGTGAATGCATAAGTTAAAATTATGGGGAAAAACTTCATAATATGTGTAAAGAAGTTTAAAAGTTATTAAATAGGGTTTACTTATGATATGATTTGGCTGTGTCCCCAGCCAAATCTCATCTTCAATTGTAATTCTCACAATTCTCATGTGCCATGGGAGGAACCTGATAAGAGGTGGTTGAATTATGGAGGTGGGTCTTTTCTGTGCTGTTCTCATGATAGTGAATGAGTCTCATGAGATCTGATGGTTTTAAAAACAGGAGTTTCCCTGCACAAGATCTCTTTTTACCTGTTGCCATCCATGTAAGATGTGACTTGCTCCTTCTTGCCTTCTACCATGATTGTGAGGCCTCCCCAGCCATGTGGAACTGTAAGTACAATTAAACCTCTTTTTCTTGTAAATTGCCCAGTCTCGGGTATGTCTTTATCAGCAATGTGAAAATGGACTAATACAGTAAATTCATAAGGATAGAGTGGGGCATTGCTGAAAGGATACTCAAAAATGTGGAAGTGACTTTGGAACTACTTAACAGGCAGAGGCTGGAACAGTTTGGAGGGCTCAGAAGAAAGGAAAATGTGCAAAAGTGTGGAAATTCCTATAGACTTGCTGAGTGGCTTTGACAAAAATGCTGATAATGATATGAGCAACAATGTCCAGGCTGAGGTGGTCTCAGATGGAGATGAGGAACTTGGGAACTGGACCAAAGGTGACTCTTATGTTTTAGCAAAAAGGCTGGTGGCATTTTGCCCCTGCCCTAGAGATTTGTGGTACTTTGAACTTCAAAGAGATGAATTAGGGTTTTTGGTAGAAGAAATTTCTAAGCAGCAAGGCTTTCAAGAGGTGACTTGGGTGCTGTCAAAGGCATTTCATTTTATAAGAAAAACAGCATAAAAGTTTGGAAAGTTTGCAGCCTGAAAATGCAATAGAAAAGAAAATCCCATTTTCTCAGGAGAAATTCAAGTCACCTGCAGAAATTTGCATAAGTGACGAGGAGCCATATGTTAATCCCCAAGACAATGGGGAAAGTGTCTCCATGACATGTCAGAGATCTTCATGGCAGCCCTTCCCATCACAGGCCTGGAGGTTTAGGAGAAAAAAATGGTTTTGTGGACTGGACCGAGGGTCCCTCTGCTGTGTGCAGTCTAGGGACTTGGTGCTCTGTGTCCCTGCTGCTCCAGCCATGACTAAAAGGGGCCAAGGTACAGCTTGGGCTGTTGATTCAGAGGGTGTAAGCCCCAAGCCTTGGCAGCTTCCACATGGTACTGAGCCTGTGTGTGCACAGAAGTCAGGAAATGAGGTTTGGGGACCTCTGCCTACATTTCAGAGGATGTATGGAAATGCCTGGATGCCCAGGCAGAAGTTTGCTGCAGGGGCAAGGTCCTCATGGAGAACCTCTGCTAGAGCAGTGTGGAAGGGAAATGTGGGGTTGGAGCCCACACACAGAGTCCCTACTGGGGCACCGCCTAGAGGAGCTGTGAGAAAAGGGCCACCATCCTCCAGACCCCAGAATAGTAGATCCCCTGAAAGCTTGCACCCTGCACCTGGAAAAGCCACAGACACTTAAGCCAGCCCATGAAAGCAGCCAGGATGGAGGTTATACCCTGCAAAGCCACAGGGGCAGAGCTGCCCAAAACCATGGGAACCCATCTCTTGCATCAGTGTGACCCAGATGCGAGACACAGAGTCAAAGGAGGTCATTTTGGAGCCTTAAGATTTGACTGCCCTGTTGGATTCTGGACTTGCATGGGGCCTGTAGCCCCTTGGTTTTGGCCAATTTCCTCCATTTGAAACAGCTGTATTTACCCAATGCCTGTACCCCCATTGTATCTAGGAAGTAACTAACTTGCTTTTGATTTTACAGCCTCATAGGCAGAAGGGACTTGCTTTGTCTCAGATGAGACATTGGACTGTGAACCTTGGAGTTAATGCTGAAATGAGTTAAGACTTTGGGAGACTGCTGGGAAGGCATGAGTGGTTTTGAAATGTGAGGACATGAGATTTGAGAGGGCCCAGGGCCGGAATGATATGGTTTGGCTGTGTTCCCACCCAAATCTCATCTTCAACTGTAACTCCCACAATTCCCACGTGTCGTTTTATGGGGGCGGATCTTTCCTGTGCTGTTCATCATACTGAATGAGCTTCATGAGATCTGATGGTTCTAAAAACAGGAGTTTCCCTGCACAAGCTCTCTTTTTGCTTGCTGCCAACCATGTAAGATGTGATTTGCTCCTCCTTGCCTTCCACCATGATTGTGAGGCCTCCCCAGCCATGTGGAACTGTAAGTCCATTAAACCTCTTTTTCTTCCCAGTCTCAGCTATGTCTTTATCAGCAGAGGACTGATAGACTAATGGAACTTGTATGAATTCACATTGATGAAATAAACAGAAAAAGATATTTTATATGCAAGGATCTTTATTGTAGCAGTATTTATAATCATTAAAAGCTGGCAAGATATTTGAATGGTCAAAACAAGGGAATATTATGTAGCAATTAGAGACATTTTTCTATAATCATATAAGGATATGAGTGGGAAGGGGAGGAATCAAAAACTGTATATACAATATAATCTCACTGACACTTAAAGTGAAAATATTTTTGTTGGTGTGAATGGAAAAAAAAAAAGAAAAAAGTACAGAAAAATGGGAGCAGTAGTTATCTCCAGATGATGAAACTGATAAATTTATTTTTCTTTATACTTTCCTGTAAATTATAAAATTTCTATGATTAGCAGGAATTATTTTTATAATCTAAAAGATATATTTTGAAAGTCCATGGCTTGTGTCTAATCTTTGAAACCCATTAATTGAAATACATTCATTTACTTTTTCATGATGATCATCTAATAGAAGATAAAGTTATTCATTACCATATGCAAATTTCTCAAAAATCTTTAATTTCTAAATAAATACTGCTTTTTTAAAATTAAACTGTCTGATTTCAGGTAATTCATGGGACAAATAGCCACTATAATTTAAAACATGTACTTCTGGAACCTAGAGATATTGTCAGAGCAAATAAACTAATTGTCTGAATTACCACCAACTCCATCTTTCCTGGTCCATGACTTCCACTGAATCTTCTGAACATTTCCAGTCTGTGTTTAAAACTACAATGTGCCTTGGTCTGCAGGACAAACCCGGGGAAGTACTATAGGGCTTCAGAGATGCAATGTGGTTCTTGTCACAGAAATATGATCACTGATGTGTTGAGGTTGGACGCTCAGTTACACTTGTTTTATTTCACAAAACCACTTAAAGCTTAAGTTAAAGGAAGTCAACATATTTTTTATTTACTTATTTTCATTTCATACTTCTTTTCAAAGATATTTTTATTTTTCAAAGTCAATGTATTTTGTTTGAACAATGTTTTAAAATTGCTGCAATGCAACTTGATATAGGAACACTCAAGAGGGCACTGATATTTTCAATATAACTCAGTTAGGAACAAAGGTTTTACAAGCAGAAGGCACTTAGTGACCTGCTAGTTTAATCCCATCATTTTTCAAATGAAACTGAGGCTCACAGGGCTAAGAAACTTGTCAAAGTTCAAATCCAATTATGACAGAGCTACTATGTGTCTAATTCCAGTATTTTTTTAACACCCAATACTGCTCAACTACCTGAGATCAGATGGTCAAGTTTGCAATTTTCTGATACTTGAAAAAAAAAAACCAGAGGTCACATGAAGAAAACAGCTGTAAATTGCGTTATCAGTAATTATCTCTATTTTGGAGGGGGAAAAATCATGTTTTTCTTTTTCCTAAATGGTAAAAATGTTTTATTTGCATGAAGTTTGTTTACATTCATCATTAACTTTTCTACTAAAATTCTGTGAGTGAATATAGTGGGGCATTTTTTCTTCTTTTAATGAGGCAAGGTGCAAGTATTACCTATAGTTAATTAATCTTAACAAACAAGCCAGTATTTCAACTTGGATTTTGATGTGTGAAAAATAGCACTTTTAGGACCTGATCCTGGCAGATCTGACTTAACAGCCTGTAATTTAAAAAATAGCAAACTAGCAGTCACTCACCTCATGGGCTCACTATATTAGAATACACAATTTCAGTAGTACCAAAGCAAAGCAAAACAATTTTTTCTACTGCTTATTAATGGTAAATTGAAGACACAACAATTTATAGAGATTTATTAGTGAAGAGGTAAATACTGATTTAAAGAGACTTCTGGACTGCTTTAAAGCGTGCCTTCAATAGTGAATACAGAACTAGAGGTAACCATTACACATACTATTGCATACCAAAAAATTACTGGTAAACCATAAATCAGAATTATCAAAATTTTAAATTATAATAACTTCTAGTATGTTTATCTATGATTTATTTATATTCTGCCATGTTCCTATTATAAACTAAGGATGGCTTAACATATCATAAAATATAGCAAAATAGCAGAAATTAAAAGTTTTTAAGAAAAATAAGGCAAAAATAAAATTAGTTCAGGAAAACATGAAGGAACTAAGTATAAGGGAGGTGAGGAGAAGGAGGAATAGTCTAAGTATGTTAACGTCCTTATTCATAGTTAAAAATCTGTAACCGTATTTAAAAAAAAGTAGTTAAAAAGACCTCAATCTCTTAAATTTTTAGATTTTTTTAATTTTAGAGAAATATTCCAGTGACTTATATTGCTTTGTGATTAAAAAAACAAATATTTAGGCCAGGCACAATGGCTCACACCTGTAATCACAACAATTTAGGAGGCAAAGGCAAGAGAATAGCTTGAAGCCAGGAGTTCAAGACAATTCTAGGCAACAAAACTAGACTCCATTTCTACAAAAAAATATAAAAATTAGTTAAGTGTGGTTGTGCACACCTGTAGTCCTAGCTACTTAGGGATAAGGTAGAAGGATCACTCGAGGTAAAGAGTTCAAATAAGTAGCAGGCTATGATTGCACCAGTGTACTCCAGCCTGGTCGACAGAGGAAAACCGTTTCAAAAAAATAAATCAGCCTGAAGTTAAGAAATTACTTCATTTTCTGGTGGGTTTTTGTTGTTGTTGTTTGTCTGTTTGGTTTTGGTTTTTTGTTTTGTTTTGTTTTGTTTTTTGAGATGGAGTCTTGCTCTATCACTTAGGCTGGAGTACAGTGGAGTGATCTCCGCTCACTGCAACCTCCGCCTCCCAGGGTCAAGCAATTCTCCTGCCTCAGCCTCCTGAGTAGCTGGGATTACAGGCGCCTGCCACTATGCTCAGCCAATTTTTGTATTTTTAGTAGGGAGACAGATTTCACCATGTTGGCCAGGCTGGTCTCAAACTCCTGACCTCAGGTGATCCACCCGCCTCAGCCTCCCAAAGTGCTGGGATTACAGGTGTGAGCCACCGCACCGGGCCTGTTTGTTTTTTTTTTAATGCATATTAAATGTTATATTTTAATTAAAAATTACATGTAGGGTACTATCATACCTGCTCCAAAATTATTGTTACCTACTTATTTTCTCTCTGTATATATACACAAAGAGACACAATAAATTCTATTTAACAAATATTTACAATGATTATTTCTGTTACGTAGACTTTGGCTTATTTTTTACTTTCTTCTTAGTAACTTTCCATATTTAATCATTTTATGTAAATAATAAATACATTATTCTTTTCAATAAAACCTAAGAGCTGTGATTTTTAAAATATTTTAATGCAAGTATTGGGCATTTGAATGAGTTTGTGTGCAGTGCAATTTAATCCGTTAGTAACCTTGCTCCCAAGTTATACTCTATATTGGAACAATCAAGAGCTCAGGTGTAATTACAATCACATAGGGCTCCAAATCCCAGCCCAGTTTGATGAATAAGACCACTACCACAACCACCACCACACACACACACACACACACACACACCCTCCTCCCCATTTGGGACTGGTATTCACTCAGTGATTTCTGCAGCCAGAGAAGAAAAAAAATATTGCTCCTTCATTTCTGGGAGGCCTTACATTATTGTTATTTCTCACTGTTACGTTTCTGCTACAACTAACGAAAGGAGAATTCTCTCACTTCTTTCAAAAAATCTTCAATAATCCAACCACCAAGGATTTAGAAGTTCGCCTCATTTTTTCAGGGTCCTTTTGGTAAGGAAACCATTGAGATTCCCAAGGTCGGCACTATAGGGCCATTTAAATCAATATACAGTTAGAATAGAGGACCTACTAAGAAGTAAATTTTCAAGGCCACCCTTACCAGCCTTGAACTATCATTCTGAGACATATTTAATATACCTTTCCTTCTGCCCCAGGAAGAGATACGAAGTCTAGGTATGAATCCTACTCCTGACATTTACTGAGTATGTGACTTGGGCACATGGCTTAACTTCAATGCATCTTATTTCCTCACCTGTAAAATGGAAATATGTTCTGGAATTGTGAGGATTAAATGAGAGAACTGAAAATGACTAGCACAATATCTTACCCCTAACAAGTAGGAATTTATTCAATCTTTCCAGGCCTAACTTTCCTACCTTATCATTCTGAGTTCCTTCCTTACTTTCCTTAAGTACCTTAAATACTGTCCTTGCTATTCTGTTATTTATTTCCTCTGTTCTACCACTTGTTTTCCTTTATTTACTCTCTCTGTTTATTCCACTCCCAGATCATCAGGTAGCCTTCTTGTCACACTAATTTCCTAGTGAATTCTAATCCTGAGCTCCTGAGGATCTGACCTATCTGTTACCAACTCCTTCCAACAATTTTCCCAGGAAGTACAGGAAATCCAATAGAAATATAATACAGGAAGTCTAGATCTGGTATTCTATGGGGCCTGAGATAAATAACTGCATTAAACACCATAAATCATAGTTATCTGCACAAAGTTAAAGGAAAAGCTGCCAATATTTTGATGCTGTTCAAGAGCTAACAAAGAAAAAATAAAATCTGTAAAATATTTGATATAAAATTAATATCAAATCTGAGCTAGTTAACATGGAAATATTAACAATATAATTAATACATATACGCAAATAATTAATGACTGATTAATGTGTTTTAAATTAATGTAATGCCTGTAGTCGTAGCTATTCAGGAGGCTGAGGTGGGAGGACCACTTAAGCTCAGGAGTTCAAGGCTGCAGTGACCTATGATTGAGCCACTGAGACCCAGCCTGAGTGACACCTCAAGATCCTGTCTCTAAAAATATAAATTTTAAAATTAAAAAAAGGAGGAAAATGTAAAAAATTTTAATATAATGCCAGTGTTGATTCCTCATGTTTCACAGGGTATCATCTTCTGCTGCAACTTAAAACAACTGGAAGAAATTTTAGTTACAATGTCTGACCTCTATCCTGGCTCTAACACTAGCTCTTCTTTGTCACCTGGAATTAGTACTTTAATGTATTTGGCCTTCAATTCCCTCATTTATAAAAGGACGAGATTGAGTTTACAATCCAAATAGACCTTTATGCCCATGAATTCAATAGAATCATTCGTTCTTGCTTCTTATTTGTAAGAATAAAATAATGACAGTGTGTGCAACACAGCATTTCATTAAAGGATCATTGATCCACGTGGCCCTTGCTTGTAATTATTGGGCACATAATGATAGTCTAGTGTCTCTTCTTTTTTCAAAGTATCCACATGATAGCATAAAACATCAACATCAATTACTCCCTGGAAACTCTACCTGCCTTCTTAGTGCTCATTATCCACACTCAAATGAAAATCAATGATATCTGTGAGTAAACATCTGTTTGGTTTATTGCTAATTTCCATCAAAATAGATATAATATATATATAAAAGAGGTAAGGTAGATAGCTATTTGATATTCAACCTTCTGTCAGAAATTATTCATGCCAATTAACTAGAATGCTGAAGTGTTCCATTTATTTTAAAACACTCATTTTCTAGCCCAGTAGGCTTAGAATGTCAGGAAACATGTTTGTATTTTACTAAGCTCAAGTCAAATTATACTTTTTCCAGTGTCTCTAAGAAATGTTATTTAAAGTAACCATTTGTTCACTTGTTCAGTGCTTAATGATTATCTATGACTGTGTTAAGAGTTAATAACACCTAGATGATAAAGACAAATTGTCTGCCCTCTGGAAGCACACGGTTCAGTAAAAGAAGCAGATACATATGCAAATCCTGACAATTCAACTTGATAATAGATAGGTGAACGAAGCAGAATGAGAAGTGTCTGAGTGTCTAGAAATTATTCACGAATAACTGGCTAGCACAGTGCCTGGCACATTAAGTTGGGGTTTAATAAGAATTTGCTGAATGCTAAATAATTGACTTTTCAGCTGACAGTTTAAAAGACGTGTACAGATTAAAGACAAGATGGGGAAGGACATGATAAATAGAGAAAACGATTTCTGCAAAAAAGGTTTTAATGTTGCACTCTGATATATGCAGTAGTTTAGTGAGACCGATGAGGCCGAAGCCTCAGGCAAGTCTTGACTCCTGGAGGCCTTGTACATCAAGTGAGGATTTTGAGTTTTACCCTGACATTTATGGAGATCATATTTGTATTTTAGAAAAATGACTCTAGAATAATTTGCAGAAGGAAAAGATGGAATCGTTTGTGAACCTGTCAGAAGGATACAATAATAATCTATGCAAAGAAAGCCTGAACTGTGGCCATTTCAGAAAGAAGTGAGGCATATTGGAAACAATTTAGGAGGTGACAATTTATCTATAACAGAATATAAGACAGAGGAAAGTGTCTAGACACATTTTTAGGATACTTTCATGAAAAAGTCAGTTGATAGTGATACCATTTGCTGAAAATTTAAGAGGAAATTGCACAAGAAAGTGGCTGTAGAGTATTTGTGTCCCCCCAAATTCATATGTTAAAACCTAATTCCCAATGTGTTGGTATTTGGAGGTGTGGCCCTCTAGGAGGTGATTAGGTCATGAGGATGGAGCCCTCATGAAAGAGATTAGTGCCCTAATAAAAGAGAACCCAGGGAACTTTCCTGCCCCTTCTGACATGTGAGGACAATGAGAAGACAGCCCTCCATCTATGAACCAGGAAGCAGGCCCTCACCAGACACTGAATCTGCAGGCACCTGGATCTTGGAATTCCCAATCTCCAAACCTCTGACAAAAGAAATTAATGTTCATAAGCTGTCCTGTTTTTAATATTTTGTTGTAGCAGCTTAGGACTAGGACAAAAAGGAAACAAACTAAGATGATATGTTGAGCCTTAAATATTTGTATAGTATCTAGGAGTATACATTTAGCTGGCCATAGAAAAAACTAATATGAGACAGATTCTATTAAATCTAAAAACTTGAAACCATCATTTTTTCATATAGTGTTTGAAATTGTGATTATTAGAGAGATTACCTAAGAAGAGTACAAAGGAAAAAGGGCAGAGAATAGGAATCTAGAAAAAGTCAATTTATAAGAAAAGGAAATGCTAATGAAACAAAAAAGTATGCAGAGGGAAAGAGGGGTGTGAGAAGAACCAGAAAAGTAGATGTTATTGAAGAGGAGAGATGGAGGTAAGTTTGAAGAAAGAAATTGTCAATAATGCCAAGTTCTGCAAAAGGTCAATTATAATGAGGAGGAAAGCCAGTATTATTTGTTGATTACCCATATAAGGAAGTCAATAAGCTAGATTCTTTACATAATTTATCTCACTGACAATCTTAAAAACCTTGAGTTATGTATTCTTTCATTTATCTTGCACCGGGAAAAGTGTCCTCCAAGAATTGTGACTTTCATAATATGCATGAGAAAGAGAAATCAAACACAAGTTAACCGGTCCTAAGGCCCTTGTTCTTATAAAAATAAAATAAAAAATAAAACATTAAGCTTCCCAGAAAGTTAAAATTTTTATTCACTAGTCTAAAATTCTAAATGGGGATGATAAGCTTTCTGGCTTGGACAGTATAAGGCTAGAAACCAATGATGACTGTGTTTGTTTGCCATGAACAAGAATTTAGATATGCACAAAGAGCAATAATTTGTCTCTGATTGGCCCCACAGTTCCAGGCTTCACATGAGAAATGGGAGGCTCAGGTCTGGGCAAATTATAGCCATTTCTACCATGTGGCATGCAACAATGCCATGGTACCTTCTTCACATACAGACTACTACCACAAGGAAACCAATTATCCACCTCCTCCCTCTCCAGCCACCAGTGAATTTTGTGCACCACTGTCAGATTATATTTTCTAAAATTTGTGCCCCTTCATTTTCCAGGCAACTAAAAAACGTTATGGTTGTTCACTATCTCTGGAAGTTCATATTTCAGAGCTAGGTATTCAAGTCTATTCACAATATTTTCTCAGGTTTATCTTCACCTTTATCATACCCATAGATATTCAGTGAAATTGAACTTGTCTCAGATTTATGCAGACATCCTGAGTTTTCACCTCAATGGTCACTCGGTTTCCCTGTAGCTTCTTACGTAACTCCTACGAATGCTTCAAAGGCCTCCTAAATAACACTTCCTCCTTAAAACAGTTTTTATTTATTCAAAAATGCTACTTATTAACAAAAATAGTTTGCATAATCATTATCCAGGTAACATTAACTAAGCGCTTGAGGTGAATATAAGTAATTAGTTACAATCATAATCATTGCTTTAATTGCTATATACATATGTATACATTATGGTTTCTTACAGGAAAACACAATGAAAATATTGTATCCTAAATACCCGGTGTTCACATTCCAAACTATATTTCTACTCTGGTATTAAGTGTATTATCTCTAATTAAAATTCATACTGATAATTTATTTTTGGATTATTAATATCTTCTTGAATATTTGATTAACGACTCTATACAAGCATGCTTTCTACATAGCTCTCAGCATTTGGCAGGACTAAAAGATTCCTTCTAACAACTATTTTCCATTTCAACATTAAAGTTCTAAAACATAACGTTGCAAAGGAGTTTCTACTTCTATAAAATTTATTCTGACCCTGGAAAAATTTCCAGCTATACAAAAAACATAATCTTTATGATAGCTTACTTTCTTCATCTTAAGAAAAGTGTGGAGGAAGAGCAGAGTTGCAACAGGCTGCTTACAGGCTATCCAAGTGAAAGGGTTGATATGAAAGTTGGAGATGTAAGTGCAGAACTTGGAAGTGAACGTGAATCAAGATTTAACCAGATGAATCACTCATACTGAAGGATCATTGAAGCCACAAGTCAGTAGGACAATTAGTATGGAAGAAAGTATAAATGCTGAAGGAAAATAAAAATTGTCAATACTTGTGGGAGGGAAGAAGAGAGATGACCCATAGAATAACATGATAAAAAGGAGAAACAATGTAATAGAAGGTCATGGCCGACAAGGGAGGAGTCCTGACTGTAATTAGCACACTATTTTCCCTTTTATCTGCAATTTTGCTTTCTGCATTTTCAGTTACCCACTGCCAACCACAGTTCAGTACAATAAGTGTGTATAGCACAATAGATATTTTGGGAGAGAGAGACTATAATCACATAACTTTTATTATAGTATATTGTTACAATATTTTGATTTTATTATTAGTTATTGTGGTTAACCTCTTATTGTGTCTAATTTATAAGTTAAACTTTATCATAGGTACGATGTATAAAAAATAGTATAGATAAGTTTCACTTCTTTTTGTGGTTTCAGGCACACAATGACTGTCTTGGAACATATCCCTTATAAGTGAGGGATTACTGTATTTCAAGGACTTTAGAGAAGTGCAGAGAATAAAGTCTCATTGTGCAGTCATCAGTGACAGTGGAGAGAGTTTACAGGAGCAGTGGAAGTGGAATCTAGAGCAGCATAGACATAAAGCTGAGTGAGTGGAATACAGGTTACTGTTTGAGGAAGATAAGTGGCAAAAAAAAATTTTAAAACATAGATCAAAGGTAATCTAAAGATAGTTTGGGGGCTTTGTTGTTTTGATGTTTTATTTGCTAAATTGTGTTTTTGTTTCATTGCTGTTGTTGTTGGGTTGTTGTATATTCCATTCCATTTTTGTTTTGATTAAGCTCTATTTATCTCTTTAAATTCCTTTTATTTTCTTCTTAACTTGAACTTGTCCCCACCACTTTCACATTTATAACATCTCCAAGACTCTTCTTGTTAAGGTTGCTATAATTTCCATGCTATGAAATATCAGAAATCACTTCTCTGTCCCTACCATATTTGAAATTTAAACTGCATTTAAAATAATTGATTATTCCCTCCTTCTTGAAATGCATTCTTTTCTTGGCTTCTATGACTCAACTTTTTCCTGCTTTCCTTCTACCTTCCTCAACAGACTTCTTTCCTGTCTCTTCCTCCTAGGCTTAACCTCCAACTGTTGATAGTACTCCAGATTTGAACATAAATCATCTCATCTCTGTGTTTTCCTTATCTCTGGGAAATCCTGGCTTTAATACCTTCTCTTGGTCAATAACTCTCAAATCTGTATTTGTTCTGGACTACTCTCTTGAATGTCAGATTCATATTCAACTGCCTAGTTAACATCTCCATTGACTATTTAAAAGAAATCTCATTCAAGATATGGCAGCTCCACCAGGTGTTATGTTCCCTAGGGAGCCACTGGGTCCCCCACCACCCTAGCTTGGAACTCCCAAGCTAGGCTTTGCTTCTTCAGGAAGCTCCAGGTTCTCTGAGACCTTATGACAGTACCTTGATGGAAAAGTTGAAGTCATATTTTCAGGCTTGCTTTGCTTCTCTGGTGAGTCAGAACTGTGTCAATGGCACCAATCAGGAAGAAATTCAAACTGGTGTTGATCAGTATATCCAGGAGTTTCTGGATATTGCAAGACAGATAGGATGTTTTTTTCTTCAAAAAGATTGCAATTATCTGTCCAGAAACCAGATAATGCTATCAAAGAGGATTTCTTAGAACTAAGGAATGAATTATAGTGGAAAGACATGCTGGTCCAGAAGAACTTGATATAGTTGCGGCATTCACAGCAGGTGCTGGAGGACATCAATGTGCAGCACAAAAAGCTAGCCGACATCCCTCAGGGTTCCCTGGCCTATCTTGAGTAGGCATCTGCCAATATACTTGCACCTCTGAAGCCAACCTGAGCAAAAGGGCAAAGACTGTCAGCATGAGAGTGGCTGGTGTCTGAGACAACTCTATGCAGACACTTTTTGCCACACATCCCTTCTTGTGGACTTGACATTTTGGAAGAACTCTGCCAGAAAACGAGTTGATTTTAGTTTTAGGCCCCCATCTAAAATTTTTTCACTATTTTTATAGCTGTTAATTTCTTGGGTACCTTATAAAAATGTCTCTGGCTTGGGCAAACCAGTAAATTTTTTTTATCTTTAGCAAAGTTTTAGAGTATTAGTGTGATATCACTTATAGATTATTTTTTTGTAATTTTTCTACATGTTTTAAAAAGCTTTTTAATGACTTTTCATCTTTTTATATATGTTCTCAATTGTTACATTAGTCTGATCTGATGTAAAAATTATAATAGCCTGAGTATGAGGACAAGGGATACCCAGTGGAATTTGGGAGCCTTTAACTCAGAACCATCCAAGAAAATGCATTCTTGAAAATCCAGTTTCCAGCCTTGGAATGCAGTGGTGATAGTACTGAATTGACAACAGACATCTAGCATGAAAGTAATAGAAAATAATTTATTGCATATTTTTCAATATTATGCACAATGGTAAGATGAGATATGCCTCAAACTTTGTCCCCCTCTCCAACTCATACCTAATTTGAATTTCATTTATGGGTTTAAGCAAAATTAGAACTTTGTCTTGTGTTAAAATGGAAATTTAAAAAGTTTAATAAAATGTCTATGCTACTTTGAATGAATCAATAAGATGTTTTCTTGAGTTCAGGTTTTAAAGAAGGGATAAAGAAACAGAAAATATGAAACTTTAGGTTCCTGAGAGGGATCTATACCACAAAATACAAACAAGAGGAGATAAAAGAAAAACAAGATTTTGGGAAGATGAACTACAATTTTGCCCAAGGGAAGCCTGAATGGAGTACAGGGAAAATTTCGTCCTACTTCCAAGGTAAAACAAATGCAATAATTTAAAGGTATCCTTATTACACTGTCACAATAAACTCATAAGTTTAAAAATGGGTCATTTACAGAGAAATTAAGATTTTGTTTTATAATTAAATTTTTAATCGTTGCAGCATAAAGATAAACTTTACATGATGCTCATGCTATAAAAGATAATTATGTCTCTATCAGACAAATTTGAATTCCACTTTGCTTTTCTTAACGGTTGGTAGGATTTTTTCTGTTTTATTTAGAAAAACTTTAAATTGATTTTTATTGATTTTTAATGGTTCCCTCCTCCTCAAAAATTAAAAGCAGTATGATGTTCCTTTCACAGTTAACTCATTTACCAGCTATTGATTACTTCGAGCCAATAATCTGGAAAGTGATTATGCAATTGGGAAAGCTGAATTTCTTCATGTGTTTATTAGGAATATGAAAAAACTGCTGCTAGATTGTACTAGCACACACACAAATCAACAATGTTGAAGTCCCTAATTCCTTTCCACTAGTTATTAGAAGAGATCCCAGGAGATACAAAAGAAATTGTAATCCCCAAAGAAGATACCTAGGCAAAATTGCCTGAATGATACAAAAAAGATATGTTGGTAAGGAAAAAGAGAAAAGATTAAGATAAACACCAGAGTTTGCAGAGCAAAATGAGAAGAACTGAGACTAGTAATCCCCTGTTGATATATGATAGGAAGAACTGGTGCACAGTGCCTTTCAAGATACTGGCACTATGAACTGAATTCATTACAGAACATTATTTACCTGTGCTCTGTCTGTGAAGGTACTATGTCGAAAATAATAATGGAGATCAAAAATTTCAATCTTACTGACAGTGCCTAGGGATGATGCCATGAGACTGTGCTGGCAACTTCATCTTAAAGTTCTGTTTTCTATTATCATAAATTTTGTAAAAAAAAAATACTTGTAGTGCTGTAATTTTTCAACTGGTCTCTTGGTGATATTGTAGGAAAGATTGAGCAAAATCTATTCAACTGTTTTGTGTATTTCATCTAGTAAATATTTATTATTCCATGATATTAATCCATAAACATGTCACAGTATTGTTCCCTGTACTGATCAAAATACATTCCCTGGGATTTAGGATTAGATATATTTTGTAAGCACAATAAATAGTAAATTAAAGTTTTAACACAACAAAAAATGAAAAATAGAAGAGTGGGCAGGAAATATACAGTATAAAACATGATAAAGTGTATTAACCTAAGTCACACTCTTAGGTAAAACATCTTTGTTATAAGTATATTTTCACCCCAATTTAATAATGTCACATCAAGAAGTCCCCAAAGCCTCCCTAAGGAGTAAGTTTACTTGAATGATTTCTAATGTGTCCCCCAACCTTCCAGAATTGACATCTTACCTAATGTCTAAAATTTAATATTTGAAATTTTCTCTTTCGGACTAAAACAGTGAAGTTGGTTGTTGAAAATGGTACATTAAGCTTTTTCAGACCTTTCTCCTTTAATGTAGAGCATGTATATGATTCCTGAGTATGGAATAAGTAGAGATTTCTCAGAAACAATATTAAGTAAGGAAAATACATGTCTCATAATGATGCCTACAAGTATGATATCATCTAAATAAAGTTTTAAAACACACAGACACACGAACAGCACATGATGGTTACAGACATATGTAAATGTAATAGCATGTAAAATCAGGAAAAAATACTATTTTTAAAAAGTGAATTTCTCTAAAAAGGAAAGAAAAATACCTATAATGAAGAAATTCAAACAATATAAATAAGACAAATATATTTGAATTTAGTTATTTTTAAATATTCTCTGCTTTAAAATAACAATATATCTGTCTTAAATAATCCACAAGACTTAAGATTCTCTCTTTGCTGTTAATATTGACGTGTCTTAAGATTTACCTAGTTCTTTTTATAATGTCAAAAATTGCTCTATTTTTCAACAAATATCATTATTGCATTCCATGATACGCCTTGTCTTTATTTCTGATATTTAAAAATTCTGAACACTGAGAATTCTGAACACTCAGTACTTGCGTGAGTGTTGAGCACAGAGAGATGCAATCAAATTTCTCATCATTAGTTGACATTCTCTTCTAATGTTTTGAGGAAATTAAAGCCTATCTATAAGCACTGGCTGATGAAAGGGAATTATATCAAGTATTAGGAGATAACTGTGTAAACCATGAGATGCTTATTAATTATCTGATGATGATTTAATACTAACACATATTAGTCTATTTGTATTTAGAAAAAAAGCAGACATAATAAAACCAACTGCCAACAAGAAAAAAATGTGTTCATTATGAGTTTCAGTAACTTGTAAATGTCTATCTGACAATCTATTAAAATTATATATATATAATAACAAAAGTATTCAAAATACTTAACCAGTACGACATGGGTTTCAGGCAATTAAAAAAGCAGATCGACCAATCAGAACAGAAGCTGACTATAAACAAAAGGCAAATCACACCCTTCTCTTAAGGGACTAAGAAAAGGTAAAAATAATTATCATTTCCTTACTATATATAGCCCTGCTTTCTCACTCAATTGCAATGTTTCTCAAATTTTGATGTGCATATGAATCAACTAGGAATCTTGGGAAAACGTAGATTCTGATTTATTACATCTGGAGTGGGTTATAAAACACTGTTATCCAAAGTGTGGTCCTCAGACTATTAAAATAGGTGTCATCTGGGAGTTTGTTGGAAACATAAAATGTCACAGCCTTTCCCAAACCTACTGAAGAATAATCTACATTTTAATACAATCCCTGAATAATTCACATTTCAAATATTAAAATTAAGAAGCACTGTTCTGACATACAACCCGGTGCTTTTAATTGATCAAAGGCAAATAAGGGAATGGTGAAAATTTTAGAGAATAAGAAAGACTCAAGAAATGTATATCAAATACAACATGTGAAACTTGGTATATGGAGTTTGTTGATAGTAAAGAACTATTGTTAATTCTATTAAATGTGATAATTGCATGTAATTATGTAGGAAAAAAACAGCAAAATATTAACAATTGTTCAAACTAACCAATGGGTATATGAAGGGTCATACATAAATCTATTTTGTGTATGTTTGAATTTCCTCATAATAAAACTTAAACAATCCCCTAAGATTATTAATTAAATATTGCAGCTTCTGTGAGTCAGGAATTCTGACACACAGCAGCTTAGGGTCTCTCATGAGGTTGTAGTCAGATACTGATAAGACCTGCAATTATGAAAGCTTGACTGGGGTGGTAGGATCCACTCATCACATGGCTACATGACTAGAAAGTTGGTGCTGGCAAGTTGGTTCCTCTCCACTTGGGCCTCTCCAGGAACTGTTTGAATGTCCTCATGACCTAGTGACTGGTTTTCTCCAGAGCAAGTAATCTAAGAGATCAAGGCGAGGATTTTAGTGTCTTTTATGATCTAACCTTAAAAATCACATCCCGTCTCTTCCATTGTATTCTATTGGTCACTTTCTTTCAGAGTGTTCCAATTACTGCAAAGGAGAATAAATTAGAGAGGAGCAAGATTTGAGGCAAGGACACCAATTTTGACAATTTTTTCTACATTTTTTATCTCACTCAAAGATTTTTGGCAAATTACAGAATTTAAAACTAGAAGAATACTTGTCCATCAGATTGGTGACACAGGGTAATTGCTCTAATAATCTCAAATTTTCAGTGGCTTAATACAATAAAAATTTCTTTTTTACTCAGGCAATATCCATCCAGGTCAGCAAAAGCTGTTTTGTGACCCACAGCTTTATAGTCTTCTTGGTTCAGCAAATAGAGGAAGGAAAATATATTTACCTGTGGGAATTTTTAAGGGCCAGGACTGAAAGTGGTATATGTTACTTATACCAGATTTCGTTGGCCATAATTCAGTCACATGGACGCCTCTAAATGCAAAGAGGCTGTATGACCAGGAAGAAGAAGTTCATTTGTTAAACAACTATCCAGTTTATGTCCTAGGAATCTTCTAATCTGTATGTTTTAATTTATAATGGAAGGATATTGGGATCCAGAGAGATAAAGGTCACATAATGAGTGTCAGTCTGGAACCAGAATTTACATAATTTAACTCCCATTTCAGTTCTCTTGTCTTTCTATCAAATGGTGACAATTTGTTCTCACTCCTATTCTATGTTCATGATTTCTTGTTTGTTCTTTAATTGAATTTATTTTAAATTCAAATATGATTTTAGTCAATTTGGGCTACTATAACAAAATGCCATAAACTGAGTAGCTTATAAATAGCAAAAATGTATTTCTCAGTGTTTTGAATGTTGGGAAATTTGAGATCAAGGGGCTAGCAGATTTGATGCTTGCAAGGGCCCACTTCCTCACTGACAGCTGTCCTCTCACACTAACTACACATAGTGCAAATAACAGACAAACAGAGAGCCAAATCATGAATGAACTCCCATTCACAATTGCTTCAAAGAGAATAAAATACCTAGGAATCCAACTTACAAGGGATGTGAAGGAACTCTTCAAGGAGAACTACAAACCACTGCTCAATGAAAGAAAAGATGATACAAACAAATGCAGGAACATTCCATGCTCATGGGTAGGAAGAATCAATATTGTGAAAATGGCCATACTGCCCAAGGTAATTTATAGATTCAATGCCATCCCCATCAAGCTACCAATGACTTTCTGCAAAGAATTGGAAAAAACTACTTTAAAGTTCATATGGAACCAAAAAAGAGCCCGCATTGTCAAGTCAATCCAAAGCCAAAAGAACAAAGCTGGAGGCATCACACTACCTGACTTCAAACTATACTACAAGGCTATAGTAACCAAAACAGCATGGTACTGGTTCCAAAACAGAGATATAGACCAATGGAACAGAACAGAGCTCTCAGAAATAATGCCGCATATATACAACTATCTGATCTTTGACAAACCTGAGAAAAACAAGCAATGGGGAAAGGATTCCCTATTTAATAAATGGTGCTGGGAAAACTGGCTAGCCATATGTAGAAAGCTGAAACTGGATCCCTTCCTTACACCTTATACAAAAATTAATTCAAGATGGATTAAAGACTTACATGTTAGACCTAAAACCATAAATACCCTAGAAGAAAACCTAGGCAATACCATTCAGGACATAGGCATGGGCAAGGACTTCATGTCTAAAACACCAAAAGCAATGGCAACAAAAGCCAAAATTGACAAATGGGATCTAATTAAACTAAAGAGCTTCTGCACAGCAAAAGAAACCACCATTAGAGTGAAGAGGCAACCTACAGAATGGGAGAAAATTTTTGCAGCCTACTCATCTGACAAAGGGCTAATATCCAGAATCTACAATGAACTCAAACAAATTTACAAGAAGAAAACAAACAACCCCATCAAAAAGTGGGCGAAGGATATGAACAGACACTTCTCAAAAGAAGACATTTATGCAGCCAAAAAACACATGAAAAAATGCTCTGGCCATCAGAGAAATGCAAATCAAAACCACTGGCCATCAGAGAAATGCAAATCAAAACCACAATGAGATACCATCTCACACCAGTTAGAATGGCGATCATTAAAAAGTCAGGAAACAACAGATGCTGGAGAGGATGTGAAGAAATAGGAACACTTTGACACTGTTGGTGGGACTGTAAACTAGTTCAACCATTGTGGAAGTCAGTGTGGCGATTCCTCAGGGATCTAGAACTAGAAATACCATTTGACCCATCCATCCCATTACTGGGTATATACCCAAAGGATTATAAATCATGCTGCTATAAAGACACATGCACACATATGTTTATTGCGGCACTATTCACAATAGCAAAGACTTGGAACCAACCCAAATGTCCATCAATGATAGACTGGATTAAGAAAATGTGGCACATATACACCATGGAATACTATGCAGCCATAAAAAAGGATGAGTTCATGTCCTTTGTAGGGACATGGATGAAGCTGGAAGCCATCATTCTGAGCAAACTATCGCAAGGACAAAAAACCAAACACCGCATGTTCTCACTCATAGGTGGGAACTGAACAATGAGAACACATGGACACAGGAAGGGGAACATCACACACTGGGGCCTGTTGTGGGGTGGGGGGACGGGGGAGGGATAGCATTAGGAGATATACGTAATGCTAAATGACGAGTTGATGGGTGAAGCACACCAACATGGCACATGTATACATGTGTAACAAACCTGCACATTGTGCACATGTACCCTACAACTTAAAGTATAATAATAATTTTTAAAAAAGAACATTTTAGGGACAAATTAGAATATTTTTAATTAAATTTCCTGAGTGTGATAATACTGCAATTTTGTAGGGGAATGTCTTTTTTCAAATATACTGATATATTTAGGGGAGAAGTGTTATAACATCTCCAACTTTCACATAGTTCAGGGGTGGAAGTATTAATATATGTAGACGAAAAGCAGATGTGGGAAAATGGTAATAGTTGTTGAATCTAGTTGAAGGGTACATAATTGTTCATTATATAGTTTTTGCTATTTTCTCTAGGTTTATAACTTTCCAAAATAAAATCAAAAAAATAAAATTATATTTAAAAAAAAAAAAAAGAGTGAGGTAGTCTCTCTCAAGCCTCTTTTATAAGGGCGCTAGTCCCATTCATGAGAGTTCTGGCTCTATTACCTAATCACCTCCTAAAGGCCCCGCCTCCTAATACATCACCTTGAGGATGAGGATTTCAACATGTGAGTTTTGGGGGAATATAAACATTCAGATAATACCAAATACTAAAATGGATTCAAAGCTGAAAAATAAAAATTAAGTTGTTGACAAATTATACAACCAAACATTACTTGAAAGTCAAATTTATTAGGGGTTCAGATGGATACGATGTAAACTATAACTTTATAAAGCATACAAAGTGTCTTAAACTATTTCCCTTAAATAAGAAGTGATAAATGAATGGTTTTTAATTTTATGTGCAAAGACAATTCAGTCATGAAAAACTTAGCCTTTGGTATTGACTTGTATGCCACTGCTATACATTCTTATTTTCTCACAAACATCAGACTTTCTTAATTAAACAAATATATCATCTCTACCTTGTGATTACAATTCAACAATTAAAACCATGGAATTAAAAGAAACAACATTTATTTTAGAGCTTGTAGTGTTGTTTATCTTGCCAAATAACTAAAGAGGCTCCCCACAGTTCATATGCTGTTTATGAAGGTAATATTGTGTAATTTATCACTAGATAAAACACGACAGGCAAGTTCAAAGAAAGTAATGGCATTTTCACTTTGAGCTTGTTGAAGCATATAGAACAGCAAAACATTATCCTTGTCTCTATTTCATGGTACAGGAACGTGCACTTTCTCTCACCTTAGGCTCCAGTTAACTTTACTATTAATAACTTCAGTATATACCTAACATTGTTTTTGTTTATTTTTCCACATCACCTATATACATATAAATCTACTTCACATTTTCTTCTACTGCCTTTGCTTAAATATGTATCACTGTGTGATTTACCATTCTTTCAACTTTTCTTTTGCAGTTCCCATCCTTAGACTTCATAACACATGGTAGATATGGTCTATGTTCTGCTTAAGAAGGTTTATTCTCTTCTTTCATATTTAAGATTTTGCCGTGTCCTCATGAAATAAATAGATTTCTACCCTGAATGAAGTTAAATGCTCATAATTCAAAGATAAATTGTCTGTGCTGGCCTACAAATTGACCATGTACACAAAATGTACCTGTTCACAACTCAGATCATCCAGATATGTAACTAAAGATGAGTTGATCATAATCTCGAGGAAGTTACAATTTGATAGAAAAGCCCTACCCTAAACCCAGCCTTCTGGAGATGACAAAGGCTTTGAAAGTTAAGTCTAACATTTCTCATTATTTCTTGTGACTTGGAGACCAACTCAGTATAATATTTGGGTTTGATTCACTAATACCTTACATTTCAAAAGGCATAATAAATAGCAGAAATTGCCATGAATTCTAGAAAAGTCCAGAAACATAAATTATAAGGCACAGGCTATTTAGAAAACTTAGGAGGTAATATGATGAGGGGTAAATAGAGCATATAGATCAGTTCAAATTCAAACAATATCTTAGAAATAAGTAGATTTAATCATCTGAGGAAGAACAATCTTGTATCAAAAATAGAACCAAAGAATAAAGACAATGGCAAATAGAT
The DNA here is from genome assembly GCF_028885655.2 of Pongo abelii. Lineage (NCBI taxonomy): Eukaryota > Metazoa > Chordata > Mammalia > Primates > Hominidae > Pongo > Pongo abelii. Next base: position 89,238,718 of record NC_071996.2, read on the forward strand.
ACACTAATTTTATGCTAATTGATGTCTGTAAAATAATCTTAAATAGCTTGGAGTTTTTGTTTATTTGTTTTGCACAATTAAGACTACAGAAACAAATTACTATTTCCACATTTGGAAGGAAACAAAGGAGAATTAGAATTATCACTGGGAAAAGACTGCACAGTTCTCAAACAAGATAGCTTAGGACTCCATATCTCTTCCCATATTATACTGACAAAACAGTACAGAAAAGTAGATTCTAAGTCTAATAGTGGCACAAAATAAGTACCACTTTGAGTACTATCCAAGAAGTGGTACATAATGTTCCTAGGCTAGAACTGGAGGAGTTGGCGGGACTGGGTCAGGGGGGAACTTATTAAGTCAAAACAGGACAAAAGAAAAACTGAGTGATTTGTATTTGTAAAAATATGTAAATCCAGCTATGATTATTTTGAATATCTCAGGGATGCAGACCTGTCCATTCTGCCACTAACCCAGAAGCCAGTCAGTGTAAATAAATTAGAATTACAGATGGTTCCCAACCTATGATGATATGATTTATAATTTTTGTCTTTACAATGGTGCAAAAGCACTACACATTTAGTAGAAACCATACTTAAGAGTCTACACACAACCAATCTGTTTTTCACTTCCAGAACTGTATTCAGTAAATTACATGAGATATTACCACTTTATTATAAAATAGGCTTTGTGTTAGGTGGTTTTGCCCAACTATAGGCTAATGTGAGTGTTTTGAGCACATTTAAAGTAGGCTAGGCTAAGCTATGATGTTTGGTAGTTAAGGGATAATAAGTATATTGTCAACTTATGATATTTTCAACTTAAAATATTTTCAACTTAAATGCCAGGGTTCATTGGCATGTAACCTGCTCATAAGTCAAGGAACATCTGTATTATGATTCATGTTACTTCTTCTCTGCCCATTGGTGTAGGGAGACCCCCTGAAACTATTGCGACGGAATAAAAGATGAAATGCTCCTGATTATTGTAAATACAAAATTGCATGTAGGATTGTGTAAAGACAATGCCAGGTTGGACTGCCAGAACAAGCCAACAGCACATGATGTGCTTCCCCCTGCAGAGAGCCTATGAATGGACATGCAGTCAGGGGGGTTTCACATCACCAAGATTCCTATCCCAGAAAAGCAGATGTTCATAGCTCTGGGAATGGAATGCAACTCTTGTGGAGAGTCTATAAACAGACGCATGGGGGGCGCCTGTCCATATGGATAAGATAGGGCTATAAACGCCCTCATCTTGCCACGGCTCTTCTAGGCCTCTTTAGGGTTAAGGCATACTCCCTTCCGAGATTTTCTGGTCTAACTGGTTGTCTAGCTTCACGTCCTGTTTCCATGGATTTTTTGTAACCAGCTTTTGTTGCAATTGTTACTGCTGATTAATATCTTGCTAATCATAGGTTATGGAAAGATTGTGTTTCTGTTTTAAGGCTCTGTTAGAAATTACTGATGCACACACTATATTGTAAATTCTTATCTCTGTATACTGTACTTCTACATACAAATGTACTGTACTGCTACATACAAATGTTGTGTTAAAGAATTACTTCATCCCTATGTGACCATCTCACCTCATAATCAAATGACCCTAAATCCCTCACTAACCTACCCACCTCCCTCACTAAACTTAATAATAAATGCTGGTATATCCAGTGCATTGTTGGCACTGCGGGACCAGAAGGCAGTGACGCCCCTGGACCCAGCTTTCACTATCTTGTGTGTGTCTATTATTTCTCAACCTGCCAATCCACCTAGGAACAAAGAGAGCCCCGTTGCATTGCCGGCTGCTGGCCAGATCCCGCAATACATTGGCATCTTTACAGATTTCTTAGACTAGGAGTAGGATGCAGTAACTCCCTAAGCAATACTTTGGAGTTGAAAAGGCTTTGTAGCAATCCTCGCAGCCATGGAACTTTTCTTACATTCCTTACAGCTGCCAAGGAAGAATGAGATTGCCTAGATTAAGAAAAGAGATGCAGTCAATAAAAGAATATAAAGATAGCTGGGCACAGTGGCTCACGCCTATAATCCCAGCACTTTGGGAGGCTGGGGTGGGTGGATTACCTGAGGTCGGGAGTTCGAGATCAGCCTGGCCAACATGGTGAAACCCTGTCTCTACTAAAAATACAAAAATCATCTGGGCGTGGTGGCAGGCACCTGTAATCCCAGCTACTTGTAGGGAGGCTGAGGCAGGAGAATCGTTTGAACCCGGGAGGCAGAGGTTGCAGTGAGCCGAGATCACACCACTGCACTCCAGTCTAGGTGACAGGGTGAGACTCCATCTCAAAAACAAAAACAAAAAAAGAATATAAAGATAGAATACAGAAGCCTTAACAAAACTAAGTGCTAGCTAAGAATTGGAGTAGACACTGAGAGAAAGTAATAGCCAACATAACTTAATCAGAAAAACCATAATTTAGATAAACTGTAAATCAGTTTATCTCACATATTACGCATGATTATTGTGTCTATTAATTATAGTCAAGTAAAAATCAGGCAAAAAATCCAACTTTCAGTGCCTGAATCCATGGTAAGTGCATGCACCAGCTGTCTGAAAACATGCTTTTTTTAACCAAGGATTTATTACTAAGTAGCTATGTTAACTGGACAAAAATAGCCATTTGCATCTTAATTTCCTTATCTTGAAAATTGCCATTTTTGTTAGATTACCTCTTTTAACATAAAAATTCTATAACTAGACTAAGATTAAGCATATCAGATTTTTATCACCAAAATAAATTTAGGGTTAAGTTCATGAATCCTTAATTCTTAGCCCTACACTTCACTCAGCCCTTAACTTCAGCTAACATTAGACTCTCGGACATCAAAGGCCATGACAACATTATATGCTGCATGTTTTCAGTATTTCTTCCCCGTTTTTCTTCCTTCTTGATTGTTTTCTTGCCAAGCTGTCTAACACTGCATACTGATTAACATCTAGCAGTCAATGAAGACTGACTTACTGATCAGCACACAGTAGCCTATGAATCTTTTCAGAATCTATTCTGAATCCCCAGTTTTTAGAAATGGCCAAGGGCCACAAGTCTAATATATTCCAAGTTAAGAATACAGAGAAAGCAATCTGTTCTCACAGATTAAAAGGAGAAAACCAATATATCTCAGATAGCAATTTTATGGTACTATATACATTCCTATATAAAATAATTTTTAAATGTTTGTCCTCTTCCATACACACAAACAGATACACACATTCACATTCACAATAACCCACAGAGCTCGCCTACTCTATATTCTCCAGCAAACAGAAGTACCATCTTCCCTACAGAATCTTTTGAATCTAAAAAAAGACAAAAACATTTCATGGAGAAAAAAGCCTTTAAAGGTGGTTAACAAAAAGTAATTTGTACTTTCCATGCAATCACTGTAGGTTCCTCAGAATAAATCTATATGAATATATTCAATAATTCTAGAAAACAGCATTCATTCCCACTTCCAATTTGTCTACCACTGAATAAAAAGGCTACTGAAAATAAAGGAAATGTTTAAACCATAATTTTAAAAGACAGAAAATGAAATAACAGAATCTAGTGGATTAATTTTCTATCCCGCTGCTATCTTACACAACAATCTTTTCCATTCCCCTGAAAATATGTAGAAAGCATTTCTATGTAAAGCACACATGAAAAAGGAAAATGAAAGCAAAATGTTACTTCAGTTAGCAGTTACTGAGAGTAACTTAATAAATAAATGGCTAAGAGTTTTGTTATAGTCACACAAAATTGCTCAGATCACCTTATATTAAAGCATAGTATGTGATAACTCCCAAACATCTCATTTGGAGAATAAGCAGATAATAACCAAATAAAAAGAAGTCACATTACTGTATTATCCTCTCTTTTAGAAAATTTCAGAGCATCAAACATTCTGGCTGGATTGATTGTTTTATAATTCTTCAACAAAGCAATTTTCCTTTGCTCCAATTCCTACCCCTGGGTTGAGATCTCTCAATGACCCTTAAACATGTACCTTCCTTTATGTAAACACACACAGCCAAATGCAAAGTTTCAGAACAAATATTTACTCAAATGTATAGGTATACTCAAGGTATATATTTGAGTAAATACAGATATATTTTTTCTTTTCTGAGACGGGGTCTCACTCTGTTGCCTAGGCTGGAGTGCAGTAGTATGATCACGGCTCGCTGCAACCTCCGCTTCCCGAGTTCAAGCCATTCTCCTGCCTCGACCTACTGAGTAGCCAGGATTACAGGCGTGTGCAAGCCATCCTCCTGCCTCAACCTCCCAAGTAGCCAGGATTACAGGTGTGTGCCACCACACGTGGCTAATTTTTCTATTTTTAGTAGAGATGGGGTTTCACCATGTTGGCCAGGCTGGTCTCGAACTCCCGACCTCAAGCGATCTGTCTGCCTTGGTCTCCCAAAGTGCTGGGATTACAGGCCTGAGCCACCGTGCCTGGCCTGAGTAAATATTCTGAATGAAATATTTGTTATTTCATGCTTAGGAATTTATTTCTAGGAAAAAGTTATTATATACATTTTATATGTGTTAAAGGAGCGGGATGTTCCACAAAGATGGTGGGCCAGATATTGAATCTGGAACAAATGTAAAATCAATTCAACTGGATTTCTGCCAGTAACAACAGAGTAAGATCTCACCAGACCAACTAATGCAGAGAAAGAAAAAACCCTAAAGTATCTGAATACAATCCAAAAACAGCTACCTGAATGTACTTGTGCATTTGTTATCCCCAATATGTAAAATTAGTTTCTTCAAGGAATAGTACTCATTTTTTCCTTATGCTCTGAATTATTTAGTTTACTATAGTGTTTTTCCCATAATCATTGTTCAGTATGTTTATTTGTTAAACTGAATACTCTGAGCTCAATAAGGTTGATTAACTGTAACTGACTTTAGCAGAGGTACAGAAATGACTCTTGCCCTGGCCAGATCCTACACACCGGTTATATAAAAGTGTACTTCAAAAGATACAGGTCTGTAGGCATGGTCTGACACATTACAGTGGACAAGAAAATAGCTGAATCACCTTTCCCAGAATTCTCTTTCATCATAAATGTAGCAACACTTACTGCGAAGTGGGTTATCTCCTCACAGTGTTTAAGATTCTTCTTGCTCGGGGCCAGATGCAAGATAATAGGTCAGTCCCTACTACACAGACATAACAGGAATGTTTTCAGGGCACTATTTGCTGTGTCAATGAGTACCTTTGCTTGAGGTCTATGGGAAAAAATTCTCTTAGGTTTAAATACAAGAAATAAAAAAAGTACTTTATGAAGCCATAGGGAAGTTCAAAAGAGATCATGTACATTGAAGTATTTAGCACACTGTCCAGCCCATGATCAGTATATAAGTGGTATCATTACTATTATTACTATTATCCAAAATGACTGCCTTATTCATAGTTATAAATACACAATTCATACAAATTATTTATTCACAGCTACTAGAAAATGAAAAAGTAATACTTATCCCAGACATTTATTGACTTCCTATAATGTTCCAGGATCCTGCCTTTTTGATAGAATTATTTTACATAATTTTAGTAATATGTTGCCAATACCTTATGATCTCCAGAGAGAAAATAATTTTAGTAAACATGTGCCCCTAGATGATATAGTTTGAGCCTGGGAGAACACACTCTTAATAGCAATTGAAGGAATATATCAGTCATCCTTCATGGATCAATGCTAACAGTTTATGCTTTTTTGTGACTGTTTTGTTTCTGTTTCCTGTGTGCTTGTTTTCATGGTTGGACGATTTTATAGTTAAGATATCATGAAGTAAGAGGAGTTCTAGTGAAGGCACAAAGAATATATATCTAAAAATAGTCAGTGCAGTGAAATTAGCCCAATTCAACCAGGGCAATGTCTTCCTTTGGCTGGTTACTGTAAAATCAGCAAAATGTGATAAAGGAGTAAACCGAGAATAAAGTCCCTGCTGTTAATATTCAGAGTGCTTGGGGGTAATAAACAGATAATACCAAATCAAAGGAGCATGGATAAGGTAATAAATACATAAGGTAGAAGCAATTTGGGAACTGGGCAGATAGACTGCATGATAGAGTAGGCCACTGAGGAGCAAATGTTTACCTAAGAAAGCAAATGAGTTTAAGACCTCAGAGGACAGAGACATAAATGTTCAATTTATTTCAGTAAACATATATTGCCACTGTTGTAGATAATAATGCATCTATGGAGAAAATTAAAAAAAACAAAGCAAAACATCCTAACAAATGTACATGCATGAATCTCCCTTAATAAGTGCAGTGGCAAGTGAACTGAAAGCTAAAATGCCCAATTCAACTACCGTCATTACTGCTGTCAAAGCATACAAACATATATGTTACCAATAGGAATGTGTTCTTTTTTCCTTTGGATACACTGGGTATAACATCCTGCATGTGAACAAAATCACCAAATTATTCAGGATAATAGCATTAACTAGGTTCTGGACAGCACCCAAGGCTGATAGAAATTGTGTCATTAGCAAAACATAATCTAACAGGTAAAGGAAAAGATGCTCAATATCTAACTTAATCAAAAACCACAATGAGATGTTACCTCACACCTAGTAAAATCATTATTGTTGAAAAACCAAAAACCCTAAGAGATACCATGTGTTGACCTAGATGTGGAGAGACTGGAACCCTTGTACACTGTTTGTGAAAATGTAAAATAGTACTATAGAAATTAACATGGATATTCCTCAACAAATTAAAAAAAGAACTACTATATGATCCAGCAACCCCATTTATTGGCATGCATCCAAAATAATTGAAATCAGGATTTCAAAGAGATATCTGCACTCCCTTCTTCATTGTACCATTGTTCACAATAGTCAAGATATGGAAATAACTTAAATACACATTAATGGACAAATGGATAAAGAAAATGTGATTTATATATAAAATGAAATAATATTCAGCCTTAAAAATGAAGGAAATCCTGCCATAGGTGCCAAGATAAATTAACTTGGAGGACATTATGCCAAGTAAAATAAACCAGTTACAGGACAAATACTACATGATTCTGCGGTTATCTAAAATAGTCAAACTCATAGAAACAGAGTAGAATGGTGGTTGTCAGGGACATAAAATTTACTAGAAAAAAATTGCCATAGAACAGATAAAAAACAAACAAATATTTCCTTATAAATTAAAAAAACAAAGAAATCTCCTTTATGAAATAAGAATGCAAAAGAGAAATACAAGAGTTCAGGAAAGAGATAGAAAAACAGCAGGAGGATATAAAATATAAAATGATGGAACTCAGAAAATAACAGAATTTTAAAAGAATCACCAACATGAAGATGAAACTGGGTGAGTTAAGGGTCTTCAGAATGTACAACAAAGTACATAGAAAATAAAAATAGTAAATTACATAAAAAACAAAAAAAGATTTTTTAGAAGACTTTAAAATGCAAGGAGTAGAACAACTTTTTTGTTGTTGTTTTCTTCTTTTTTTTTTTTGAGACAGAGTCTCCCTCTGTCGCCCAGGCGAGAGTGTGGTGGCGCAATCTCGGCTCACTGCAACCTCCGTCTTCCGGGTTCAAGCAATTGTCCTGCCTCGGCCTCCCCAGTAGCTGGGAATACAGGCGCACGCCTCCACGCCTGGCTAATTTTTTTTGTGTTTTAGTAGAGATGGGTTTTCACGGTGTTGCCAAGGCTGGTATCAGACTCCTGAGCTCAGGCAATCCGCACGCCTTGGCCTTCCAAAGTGCTAGGATTACAGGCGTGAGCCACCGCGCCCGGCCACAACTAATTCAGGAAATTTACTCTGAACAAAAAGACGACTTTTTGACAACACTTGCCATGCATCAGAGAACATGGTCCCAGAAGAGTCAGCAAAAGATATATCCTAATGAAATTCTGAACTGCGAAGATGAAGAAAAAATTCTGTAATAAATCAGTCGAAAAAAATAGGTCAACTATAATGGGGGAGGGTGAAAATTACACTTTCATTGGATTTCTTCACAACAATCACCAGTGCCAAAAGATAATCGTGCAACATTTTATAAGATGAATTTTATATTCATCTAAATGATTCTCCAAGTATGAAAACTTAAGAAAAACAGTTTTAAACATTCAGGAACTCCAAAATATTGTTTCTGTGCATTTTTCTTGAAGAAAATTCTGAAGCTTAAACTTCAACTAAACCAGACATGACAGAAAATTGTGGTAAAAGGTTTGGTAGTGGGAGCTGAATATATTGGACAGAAAAATTAAAAGCAAAAGAAGTATGGGGATCAGAAGAAAATATCAGATGTAAAATTGATACACTCTGAAAATGTAGAAAAAAAACAGTATAACCACCATAAAAGTGAGAAATGGAAAGGATAGAGGAAATGCAAACATATATATTGCCTTGCCTATAATACATTTGCTATGAAGTTAAAGAACATCATTTAAAGCTGAGGAAAATCATGTATATTTAATATTACAAAGGTAAACATTAAGAAGATAATACTGTTTGTTAAAATCATGGGGTAGAGGAGACAGGAAGAATAGAAAGGAAGAGGAAACCTCTTATTTTAAGACTCCTTATAGTAGTAAAGAGATACTATCTGAAGAAATAAGAGAGTAATATGTTATATAAAATTCCAAATCCAAGAGAAATCACTAGAAAAAAATGTAAATATTCCTAAGTATTAAAATAACCATACACTTTTAAAAAAAAGCAAGTAGGCAAGATGTTGGTATACAATTTTCCATGGGTGTTTTGTTTCACGTGTTTCTGCATGTCCTCCAAGAAAAAGCACTGACTGACCTTGCTCCAGACTACATTTTCATGGATGTTTGCATAGCAAACAACCTTGGAAAATAAAAATAATGTCTCCTTTCATATCAAAAGGAATGTTTGCTTACTCTCTAGCACAGTAAACATAATTTCTCCCTCCAGCTCAAAAGTGAGACAGGAATTATGAAAGATTCAGGTCCCCAAAGTTCAGGATTCCTTGCCTATCATGCATTCTGCCATGTGTGCAGGTATCATCTGGCTCCCTTGGTATCACCCTCTGGGAATTGAGCATCACACAGCTGGCACAAATGTTGATACTCTAGTTACTGTTATCGCTCTGAGTAATAAACTCTCCTTTGTCTTTGACTAAGGATTCTCATGTTTTTTGCCAGCATCTATGAAACTGTGGCAGGCTACATTGTTAGCTTGCATGGAAAATAAAATCTCGACTCTTAATAGTTCTTTAGACCATTATATGCAAAAGGAAAATTATTAGAAAAACTATTATTAGGGAAGACACAATAAAGTAATGTGACAAATCTAAGACCAAATAAATCAGTAATATTAATAAACATAAAATGGTAAACACATCTATTAAAAAAAGATGTTTATATTGGATATAAAAGCAAAACCAACTATGGCACGTTGAGTATTTGTCACCAATTCTAGCCTCCTTATCTGAATTAAATTATACATCTGTATTTCAGTCGTGTGTTTTTGTAACATCTCCCACAAAAAAGAGTATATTTTCCCATCTTGTTGATGTTGGCTTTGTCACGTTACTTGTTTTGGCCAAGACAATGTTAGTGAATATGAAATAAGCAGAGGCATTAAAAACATGCTGTGTAGTTCAGCTTGTCCTCATCTGCTCTTGTGATTTATTAGAAGAAAATGTCCCAGGTATCAGCTGATACAAAAGGAGAATTAGAAAACAATTGGAACAGATCTGAACCTAATTCAGGTTCTAGGTTGTGAACTTAGAACGAAGCCCTTCTGGTCCCACTTAGCACTAGAGAACTGCAAGTGACAGTCTTGAGAGCAAGAAAAATAATGTTTGCTGTTATAAATTCTGAGATCAGTGAGAAAAACAAGAACTACTCAATAAATTGGGAATAATTGTGTAGCTACCTGAAAAAAAATTAGATTCTTACCTCATAATATTCATCAGTATACATTCCAAATGGATCAATCTTAAAAAAAAAAAAAAAACTAGATAGCTTAGGAGAAATTACTTATAACCTCGGAATTGAAGACTGTTAAACTATATTTTAATTTTAAAACCATAAAAGAAATGATCAGTATATTTAGCTACAAAAAACAACCCTAAATATCAAAACAATCATAAGCAAAGTTAAAAGAAAAATGATAATCTGGAAAAAGATTTACAACTACCAGAGACAGAAAACTCTTTCCTAGTAACTAAAATTTTCCTCTCAATTGATTCATAAAAGATCAACTCAATACAAAAACAGCCAAAGGATAAGAATTGCAAGTTCATAGAAAAAGAAACACAAGTGGCTCTTAAATATTTGTTTTGCCTCTTTCACTATGAGAGAAATACAAACAATACTTGGATGCATTTTTCATCTATCAGAATAACAAAACTCAAAAATTTGATAATCCAGTGTCAAACATAGGATTTGTATAACAAAGAAAAGAAAAACAGAATATAATTGTATACTTGAAAACTGCTAAGAGAGTAGATCTTAAAAGTTCTCACCACATGCACACAAAATGATAACTATGTGAGGTGATGGATATGTTAATTAGCTTAATTGTGGTAATCATTTCACACTGTATATATGAAAACATCACATTGTACAAGGTACATTTATACAATTTTATTTCTCAATTATAGCTCAATAAAGCTGGAAAAAATAAATAAAATTTTAAAAAGAAAAAATGCATATATTTACCTTGGATTGCATGTGCATAGAAATTACCTGGACAATAAATGGAAAATAAGAGTGGTTACCTATTGTGAGAATGAGAAGTGAGGGATGGAGGACAGAGATAAAAGAGATGTGTATTAGTCTGTTTTCACACTGCTATAAAGAAATACCTGAGGTTGGGTAATTTATAAATAAAAGAGTTTTAATTGACTCACAGACTGCATGGCTGGGGAGGTCCCAGGAAACATAATCATGGCAGAAGGCAAAGGGAAAGCAAGGAACGTCTTATGTGGGGGCAGGTGAGAGCATGAAAGGCCAGGGAAACTGTCACTTATCAAATCATCAGATCTCATGAGAACTTATGCACTGTCACAAGAACAGCATTTGGGGGGAACCACCCCCAGGATCTAATCATCTCTCACCAGATACCTCCTTTGACATGTGAGAATTACAAGAGTTGAGCCAAACCATATTATTCCACCCCTGACCACTCCCAAATCCCATGTCCTTTTCACATTTCAAAACTATTCACGCCTTCCCAACAGTCCCCCAAATTCTTAACTCATTCCAGCATTAATCCAAAACTCCAAGTCCAAAGTCTCACCTGAGACAAGGCAAGTTCCTTCGACCTATGAGCCTCTAAAATCAAAAACAAGTTAGTTACTTCCAAGATACAATGAGGGCACATGCATTGGGTAAATGTTCCCATTACAAATGGAAGAAATTGGCCAAAACAAAGGGGACAGAAGCTACATGCAAGTCTGAAACCCAGCAAGGCACTCATTAAATCTTAAAGCTCCAAAATAATCTCCTTTGACTCCACGTCCCACATCCAGGGCATGCTGATGCAAGATTTGGGCTCCCACAGCCTTGGACAGCTCTGTCCCTCTAGTTCTACAGGGTACAGTCCCTGTGGCTGCTTTCCCAGGCTGGCATTGAGTGCCTGCAGCTTTTCCAGGCACACAGTGCAAGCCATTGGTGGATCTAAATTTCTGGGGTCTGGAGGACGGTGGCCCTCTTCTCACAACTCCATTAGGCAGTGCCCCAGTGGGGACTCTGTGTGGAGGCTCCAATCCAACGTTTCCCTTCTGCACTGCCCTAGCAGAGGTTCTTCATGAAGGCTCTGCCCCTGCGGCAGACTTCTGCCTGGACATCCAGGGATTTCTACACATCCTCTGAAATTTAGGCAGAGGTTCCCAAAGCTCAATTCTTGTCCTCTGCACACCTGCAGACCCAACACCACAGGGAAGGCACCAAGGCTTGGGGCTTGCCCCCTCGGAACTCATGGCCCAAGCTGCACCTTGGTGTCTTTTAGTCATGGCTGGAGCTGGAGTGCCTGGGAAGCAGTCTCAAGACTGCACAGAGCACCAAAGCCCGGGACCCAGCCCACAGAAACATTTTTTCCTCCTAGGCCTCTGGGACTGTGATGGGAGGGGCTGCTGTGAAGGTCTCTAACATGCCCTGGGGACATTTTCCCCATTGTCTTGGCTCTCAATAGTCAGTTCATTACTTATGCAAATTTGTGTAGCTAGCTTGAATTCCTCCCCAGAAAAAAGGTTTTCCTTTTCCACTACATGGTCAGGCTGCAAATTTTCTGAACTTTTATGCTCTGCTTCCCTTTTAAACATAAGTCCCAATATCAAACCACCTCTTTGTGAGCACATATAACTGAACGCTTTCAGAATTATCCAGGTCACCTCTTGAATGCTTTGCTGCTTAGAAATTTCTTCCACCAGATACACTAAATCATCTCTCTCAAGTTAAAAGTTCCACAAATCTCTACGGCAGAAACAAAACCCTGCCAGCCTCTTTGCTAAAGCCTAGCAAGAGTCACCTTTCCTCCAGTTCCCAGAAAGTTCCTCATCTCCATATGAGAACACCTCAGCCTGGACTTCACTGGCCATATTACTATCAGCATTTTGGTCAAATGATTCAACAAGTCTCTAGGAAGCTCTAAACTTTTGGACATCTTTCTGTCTTCTTCTGAGCCCTCCAATTGTTCCAAACTCTCCCTGTTACCCAGTACCAAAGTTGCTTCTGCGTTTTCAGTTTATCTTTATCACAGTGTCCCACTACATCAGTATTAATTCTCTTTTCACACTGCTATAAAGAAATATCTGAGACTGGGTAATTTATTAAAAAAAGAGGTTAATTGATTCACAGTTTCCCATGACTAGGGAGGTCTCAGGAAACTTACAATCATGGAGGAAGGCAAAGGGGAATCAAGACACATCTTCCATGGCAGCAGGCAAGAGAGTGGGCGTGAAGACGAAACTGCCACTTATAAAACCATCAGATCTCATGTGAACTCTCTTACTATCATGAGAACAGCATGGGGGAAACCACTCCCATGATCTAATCACCTCCCACCAGAACCCTCCCTCAACACATGGGGATTACAATTTGAGATGAGATTTGGATGGGGATACAGAGGCAAACCATATCAAGATGCTTATTCAATATCTTTTAATATTTTTTGATGTTTGAACCAAAACACTGTGTTATCAATTCAGATGCATGCTATGACATGGATTATCTTTGAAGACATTATGCTAAGTGAAATAAGCCAGTCACAAAAAGACAAACGCTGCGGCACTTGTATGAGGTACCTAGAACAGTCAAATTCATAAGACACTGAAAGTAGAATGATGGTCACCATGGGTTAAGGAGGAACAACAAATGGGGTGTTGTTTAATGGCTTATAGAGTTTCATTTTCAAAAGATGAAAAAGTTCTAGATATCTGTTGCACACAGTGTAAATACAGTTAACACTACTGTTAAGTACTATTAAGGTTAACAGTATACTTAAAAACTTACATTTTAAGTGTACTGTTAACTAAAAACTATAAGTGCACACTTAAAAATGGTTAGTCATGATGGTAAAATTTATGTTATGCATATGTTACCACAATCTTTTAAAAAGACTTTATGACTGTATTATCTATTTTTAAAAAATAATTTTAAAAATCAATGCAGAATCACACTTTGCTACGACACTTCCAAATCACTAAATCTCATTCCCTGTATAGCATATTCTATGCATAGTTTTAATTTCCAAGATTTCTACCCAATTCTTTTTAATATTCACACTTTGTGTCACAATTTATTTTTAATGGAGGATTTTCCCTCATTTATCATTTAAAGATTCCAAATCTACGTAAACAACAAACTTTTTAAAATTAATTTTATCTAAATGATTTAATGATTTCATTGTTAGTTTTGTTGGCTCTCCTAGCATTAGCTTTCTTTCTGTATTACAGAAATTGGTTAATAGACTCATTTGTGTAGGAGGATTTTGTTTTGTTTTCTTTTGTTTTTGTATACCTTTTTCTTTCTTGCTCTACCTTTCTGCTCATTCTTCCCTGACCAGTGATTTTGTAGTTGCCTCCACCTAACTTTAAGCTGTACAAAATCAAGTCTTACAAAATCTGGTTTAGAATGCTTGCCCCTCAGTGATATTGAGGATATTGAAGATTCTCAGTAAACAAAATGAGATGTAATACAATGATATATTTGAAATGAGTTCCTTTGTCTTTCTACCTCCTTAAATCCAGAGCACCATGTGAACCCTTTCCAGGACATTTTTTCAGCTTCCTTTTATAACTCTCTGAACTCCACCCCAGATACTGAGTCTTATCTGATCTCAGTAAATTCAAGGAACAATTTTAGACCCTATTACTCTTTAGGAACAAAATTTCCAGTCCGTATTATTTTATAGCCACAAATCCAATAGCTTCTAGCTCTAGTCCCACTCACTGCTTTATATTTCTGCTCAAATTCTGGTCTACTAAACAATTATACTGTTTACGAGGCAACAAGTGATTCTGAGTTTCTCCTTTAATATTTTATCTATAAATGATTAAATTGATATAGAGAGGTTACATCAAAACCAACTTTTTGAATAATATTTACCAGGATTCAGGTGAAAACATTAGGAAGTTCAAAGAAACCAAAAAAAAAACTTATGTGAAAATAAACTGAATTTAAAATAAGATGTAGAGAACATGTAGATATAATAGAAGGATAACAGCAAAAAGGAAATAATATGCAACTGTGTAGACAATAAAATTCTCAATAGTTTTTGCATTGAGGCTACAATTTTGGTATGCATTTTCTTGCTGTCAAAGCAAAAAGGTAAATAAAATCAGTCAAATTAGCCAGACATGGTGGCTTGCACATGTACTCCCAGCTACTTGGGAGGCTGAGGCAGAAGGATCCCTTGAGCCCAGGATTTCAAGGCTACAGTAAACTATGATTATGCCACTGTAACCCAATCTGAGTGACAGAGTAAGAGCCTGTCTTAAAATAAATAAGTGGATAAATAAAACCCTTCACAAATTTTACGTTACCTATCCTAAATATGTATTCACCCAATATTAGAGCACTCATATTCATTAAACAAGTTCTGGAAATCAGAAGAGATGTAGATGACCACATAATATAATAATAATGGGAGACTTCAACACCCCACTGACAGTGTCAGATATCATCAAGGCAGAAAACAACAAAAATGTTTGGGAGCTAAACTCAACACTTGACCAAATGGACCTAACATACATCTATAAAATACTCTACCCAACATCAGAATATACATTTTCTCATCTCTACATGCCACACACTCTGAGATTAACCACACACTTGGCCATAAAGCAATTATCAACAAATTCAAAAACAATACAATCATACCAACCACATTCTTGGACCACAGCACAATGAAAATTAGAAATCAATACAAATAAGATCTCTCAAAACCATATGCTTACATAGAAATTAAACAATCTGCTCCTGAATGACTTTTGGACAAAGAATGAAATCAAGGCAGAAATTTTTAAAAAAATGAAACTAATGAAAATGAACACACAACATACCAGAATGTCTGGGACACAGCAAAAGAAGTGTTAAGAGGAAAGTTTATAGTGCTAAATTCCCACATTAAGAAGTTAGAAATATCTGAAATTAATAACCTAACATCACACCTAGAGGTACTAGACAAAGAAGGGCAAACCAACTCCAAAGCTAGCAGAAGACAAGAAATAACTAAAATCAGAGACTAACTGAATGAAATTGAGATGCAAGATTCCATACAAAAGATCGATGAAACAAAAAATTGGCTCTTCAAAAAAAAACAAGATTGATAGACTGCTAGCTAGATTAAGAAAGAAAAAAGAGAGAAGATTCAAATAAACACAATCAGAAATGACAAAGGTGACATTACCACCACCATCACAGAAATACCAAAAAACAAAAAACAAAAACAAAAAACTCTCAGAGACCATTATGAACACCTGTATGCACACAAACTAGAAAACCTAGAAGAAATGAATAAATTCCTGGAAACATACAAACTCCTAAGACAGAACCAAAAATAAATTAAAATCCAGAAAAGACCAATAATGAGTTCTGAAATCGAATCAGTAATTTTAAAAATCCACCAGCCAGAAAAAGTACTGGACCAGGCGGATTTACAGCTGAATTCCACCAGACTTACAAAGAGCTGGTACCAATCCTACTGAAATTATTCCAAAAATCAAGGAGAAGGGACTTCCCCCTAACTCGTTCTATGAGGCCAGCATCATCTTGATACCAAAATATATTGGAGACACAATAAAAAAAGAAAACTTCAGGCTAATATCCCCGATGAAAAGAGACTAAAAATTCCTCAACAAAATACTAGCAAATCAAATCCAGCAGCACATCAAAAAGCTAGTCCACCATAATTAAGTAGGCTTTATTCTTGGGATGCAAGGTTGGTTCAATATACACAAATCAATAAATGTGATTCATCACAAAAACAGAACTAAAAGCAAAAACCACATGATTATCTCAAAAGACACAGAAAAAGCCTTTGATAAAATTCAACATCTCCTCATGTTAAAACCCTCATGTCAACCTTCAGTGTCAACAAACTTGTCATCAAAGAGGCATACCTCAAAATAATAAGAGCCATCTATGACATACCCACAGCCAACATCATACTGAACAGGCACAAGCTGAAAGCGTTCCTCCTTTTGATGACCAGAACAAGGATGCCCATTCTCACCACTCCCATTCGACATAGTACTGGAAGTCCTAGGCACGGCAATCAAGCAAGATAAAGAAAAAAAAGACATCCATATTAAAAGGGAGGAAGTCAAACTATCTCTGTTTGCAGACAATATGATTTTATATCTAGAAAACCCCATAGTCTCTGCCCAAAGCCTCCTAGAACTGACAAACAACTTCAGTAAAGTTTCAGGATACAAAATCAATGTACAAAAATCAGTAGCATTTCTATACACCAGTGATGTCCAAGCTAAGAGCCAAATCAAGAAGCAATCCTATTCACAATAGCCACAAAAGAATAAAATACCTAGGAATATATCTAACCAGGGAGGTGAAATATCTCTGCAATGAGAATTACAAAACACTTCTCAAAGAAATCAGAGATGACACAAACAAATGGAAAAAACATTCCATGCTCATAGATAGGAAGAATCAATATTGTTAATGTGGCCATACTGCCCAAAGCAATTTAGAGATTAAATGTTATACTTATCAAACCACCAACATCATTTTTCACAGACTTAGAAAAAACTATGCTAAAATTCATATGGAACCAAAACAGAGTCCAAATAAACAAAGCCATCTTAAGTAAAATGAACAAGGCCAGATGTATCATACTACCTGATTTTAAACTATACCACAAGGATACAGTAACCAAAACAACATGTTACTCATACAAAAACAGACACATAGACTGAAGGAACAAGTTAGAGAACATAGAAATAAAGCTGCACACCTAAAACCATCTGATCTTCAACAAAGTTTACAAAAACAAGCAATGGAGAAAGAACTCCCTATTTAATAAACGGTGCTGGAATAACTGGCTAGCCATATGCAGAAAATTGAAACTGGACTCCTTCCTTTCATCATATACAAAAATTAACTCAAATGAATTAAAGGCTTAAATGTAAAACATGAAACTATAAAAACACTAGAAAAAAACCTAGGAAATATCATTCTGTACACAGGCTTTGGCAAAGATTTCATGATGAAGGCCCCAAAGGTAATGGCAACCAAAACAAAAATAGAAGAGTGAGACTTAATTAAACTAGAGATCTTTTGCACAGAAAAACAAAACAAAACAAAACAAAAAAACATTAACAGAGTAAACAGAGAACCTACAGAATGGGAAAAAATATTTGCAAACTATGCATCCAACAAAGGTCAAACATTCAGAATCTACAAGGAACTTAAATCAACATGCAAAAAAAAAACAACCTCATTAAAAAATATGCAAAGTAGTTGAACAGACACTTATCAAAAGAAGGCATTCATGTGGCCAATGAGCATATGAAAAAAATGCTCATCACTAATTATTAGACAAATGCAAAGCAAAACCAAAATGAGATACCATCTCATACCAGTCAAAACGTCTATTACTAAAAAGTCAAAAAAAAATGACAGATATTGGCAAGATTGTGGAGAAAAGGAACGCTTATACGCTGATGGTGGGAATGTAAATTAGTTCAGCCACTGTGGAAAGCACTTTAGAGATTTCTCAAAGAACTTAACTACCATTTGACTCAGCAATCCCATTACTAGGTATATACTCAAAGAAATACACATTCTACCACAAAGGCACCTGCACTTGTGTGTTCATTGAAACACTATTCACAAAAGCAAAGGCAAAAAGCCAACCTAGGTGCCAGTCAATGGTAGACTGGATTTTAAAAATCTTTGGTACATAAACACCATGGAATGCCATGCAGTCATAAAAAATGAAACCATGTTCTTTGCAGCAATATGGATACAGCTGGAGGCCCTTATTCTAAGGAAATTAACCCAGGAACAGAAAACCAAATACCACATGTTCTAACTTATAAGTGGGAGTCAAACATTGAGTACACATGGACACAACTATGGGAACAACAGACACCAGGGCCTACTTGAAGGGGAAGGATGGAAGGAGGGGAGGGTCAAAAAACTACCTCTCAGGTACTAAACTCACTATCTGAGTGATGAAGTCATTGTACACCAAACCTCAGTAACACGCAATTTACCCATGTAACAAACCTGTACATGTACCCCCTGAGCCTAAAATAAAAGTTGAAAAAATAAAAGAAAATAACGTGGTTTACAATTCCTTACCTTCGACAGTATTAAGGGGGAAACAGTAATTGTTTATGATAATTATATAAAGTTTTTTATGATAAATCACTCATTATTTTGGCTTATACCAGAAAAATGCAAAAACTTGATTGTCATTGCTATAATAAAATTCATTTAATTTACAAAAAACAACACAAATGTTAGGTCATTAAGAAAAAAAGAACATATCTATACTTCCATAGAATAACTTTTCCTGACACTTAAACGGAGATGAAGTTTTGTCTTCATATAGAGATCACTGAATATGGGAAAGGTTAATTTCTTCAAGAACATTTCTAAGGAAATGCAGTGATAGATATACAGGAAGGGATTTTATTGCAGTTTTTAGTACATCTGAGAGTATGACATCCAAGTATTGATTTCGTAAAGACAATTCTGTTGAAGAGTGTTGTCCAAATACATAAATTTCTGATGATCTTGCTCCGTAATAGAGATAAGATCTAGAATATCTGGCAAAATTATTGAATTCAGGATGTTAAGACCATTTTTATGTTTTGCATTTTTTTTTCAACCATCCTTTTGGCATAAAAAAATTGACAGGTAAAATGTTTAATATGGCAATCTGTATCTGAAATGCATATAACTTGTGTATAAATATGCCAAAAATTTTACACAAGAACAAAATAAGGCTGACATCCTTTTGTGAAAGGTAACTTAAAACAAAGACTGTCTGCCATCATCAATACAGTAAAGACAGCAGTCTTCTGACTTTTAGTCTCAAGATGCTTGAAGACTTTAAAAATGGAGAACTCCAAAGAGCATTCACTTATATAGATTATGGCATTTAGTATTTGCCACATTAGAAATTAAAACTAAGAAATATTTAAAACATGTACTTATTTATTTTAAAGCAACAATAATAAACCCATTAAATGTTAATGTGAATGACATGTTTTTTAAAAAAACAAAAAAAACAAAGAAACAGAAAAGAAAAAACAAAACAATGAAGAAATTTAGTAAGAAGAGCGGCTTTGTTTTCTATTTTTCCAAATTTCTTTAATGTTTGGTTTAGTACAAAACAACTGTATCCCCACACCTGCTTCTACATTCAATCTTTTGCAATGTTATTTTAATTAAAAAAGCATGAAACAAATCTAGCCTCACACAAATATGTAATTGGAAATGAGAGGAATAATTTAATAGTATTTTCCAACATTGGGGAAATTGTTTTTCGATACTAAATCAAAACTCGACAAGTAGGTATATCTTAAAGGTTAATTGCAATGTTGAATCTGAAACTCTAATAATTAACCTTTCATACTCTGTTTTATTATAATGCAATGATCCATCTTATATTTTGAATGAATCTTTTACCCATGTATGATTTGATATACATTCATCATTTAAAAACATTAGTTAAGTAACTGTATTATAGAGATGTTCCAAAAGCTGACATATTTCACTATATAATGTCGAAAAATCACATTTTTCAATGTCACCACCCATCACGTCAATAAAGCCTTTAATTATTGAGAAGCTGTTAAGTTCACAATGGTAGATACAAATTTTCCAAATTTCTAATTACAACTTTCACTTGAAAGTTCAAATTTTATCATTGACAATAAATACTATTGGCTGTGAAATGACAGGCTCACTTTATTAATTTTTGAGAAAATACCTCCAAAATCCTAAATCTGAATAATCAGTTTGTCTGCCAGTCATTCTTTGAAGAAAACTGGTGTTCCAGGTAAATCACAGATGTGCTTTTACTTGAGACAACCATCATAGTTTAGTAAGTGGCAGAAAAGCTTTATATGTACTTCCCGATTCCTCATACAGAATAAATGAAGTGTACTCATGTGTCAGGTTCTAATAATTTTGCAGCTTTCTTAAAAACATTTTTAAGGAAAGCTGGCAGTTTTTTGAATGGTAGTGCATGGCAGTGAATAATACAATGACTATTAGTACACTTTGGTACCACTGCCTTGATTTGTGATGAGGTGCCAGTGATTTCGTACAGCACAGCTTTGTCAACACTAGGAAATAGGCGAAGAACATACGAGTATTATTAGAGAAATAATTTTGACCTCTTGGACCCCATGAAAGGATCTCAAGAGTACTCAGGGGTCCATAATCATGCTTGGAGAATGGCAGTCTAAATTTTTTCTTTATTTCATGCTTCTAGAGAGGATAAAATATAACCAGTATTTTTCTGTCACCCAAGCTGGAGTGCAATGGCGCAATCTCAGCTCACTGCAACCTCTCCCTCCCGGGTTCAAGCGATTCTCCTGCCTCAGTCTCCCAATTACAAGCACCCACCACCGCACCCAGCTAATTTTTCTTTTTTTTTTCTTAGTAGAGATAGGGTTTCACCATGTTGGCCAGGCTGGTTTCAAACTGCTGACTTCAGATGATCCACCTGCTTTGGCCTCCCAAAGTTCTGGGATTATAGGCGTAAGCCGCTGTGCCCAGCTGGTATTTTCTTTCAAAGCCACTTCAAGACAAAGGTCTTAGATTTATATGCTTAAATAGATTTATTTGTCTATGAGGACCACTTTGGGACAAGTTCTACTGAAGTAACTTTTGTTACTGAGGCAAAATTCTTGTAATAGAAAATTTACCAATTTAACCATTTTAAATGAGTACAATTCAGTGACTTTTAGTACACTGACAATGTTTCACAACTATCACTGTATCTAATTCTATCACATTTTTGTCATTCCAAAAAGAAACCCCATACTCATTACCCAGTCACTCCCTATTCCTCCTCCCCACAGCTCCTTGCAACCATGAATATGCTTCTGTGGATTTGCCTATTCTGGATCTATTTTTTAAAATAATACTTTAAGTTCTAGGGTACATGTGCACAATGTGCAGGTTTGTTACATATGTATACATGTGCCATGTTGGTGTGCTGCACTCATTAACTCATCATTTACATTAGGTATATCTCCTAATGCTATCCCTTCCCCCTCCCCCGACCCCATGACAAGCCCCGGTGTGTGATGTTCCCTTTCCTGTGTCCAAGTGTTCTCATTGCTCAATTCCCACCCATGAGTGAGAACATGTGGTGTTTGGTTTTTGTCCTTGCGATAGTTTGCTGAGAATGATGGTTTCCAGTTTCATCCATGTCCCTACAAAGGACATGAACTCATCCTTTTTCATGGCTGCATAGTATTCCATGGTGTATATGTGCCACATTTTCTTAATCCAGTCTATCATTGATGGACATTTGGGTTGGTTCCAAGTCTTTGCTATTGTGAATAGTGCTGCAATAAACATACGTGTGCATGTGTCTTTATAGCAGCATGATTTATAATCTGATGGGTATATACCCAGTAATGGGATGGCTGGGTCAAATGGTATTTCTAGTTCTAGATCCCTGAGTAATCACCACACTGTCTTCCACAATGGTTGAACTAGTTTACAGTCCCACCAACAGTGTAAAAGTCTTCCTATTTCTCCACATCCTCTCCAGCACCTGTTGTTTCCTGACTTTTTAATGATTGCCATTCTAACTGGTGTGAGATGGTATCTCATTGTGGTTTTGATTTGCATTTCTCTGATGGCCAGTGATGATGAGCATTTTTTCATGTGTCTTTTGGCTGCATAAATGTCTTCTTTTGAGAAGGGTCTGTTCATATCCTTCGCCCACTTGTTGATGGGGTTGTTTGACTTTTTCTTATAAATTTGTTTGAGTTCTTTGTAGATTCTGGATATTAGCCCTTTGTCAGATGGGTAGACTGCAAAAATTTTCTCCCATTCTGTAGGTTGCCTGTTCATTCTGATGGTAGTTTCTTTTGCTGTGCAGAAGCTCTTTAGTTTAATTAGATCCCATTTGTCAATTTTGGCTTTTGTTGCCATTGCTTTTGGTGTTTTAGACATGAAGTCCTTGCCCATGCCTATATCCTGAATGGTATTGCCTAGGTTTTCTTTTAGAGTTTTTATGGTTTTAGGTCTAACATTTAAGTCTTTAATCCATCTTGAATTAATTTTTGAATAAGGTGTAAGGAAGGGATTCAGTTTCAGTTTTCTACATAAGGCTAGCCAGTTTTCCCAGCACCATTTATTAAATAGGGAATCCTTTCCCCATTGCTTTTGTTAGGTTTGTCAAAGATCAGATGGTTGTAGATGTGTGGTATTATTTCTGAGGGCTCTGTTCTGTTCCATTGGTCTGTATTTCTGTTTTGGTACCAGTACCATGCTGTTTTGGTTACTGTAGCCTTGTAATATAGTTTGAAGTCAGGTAGCGTGATGCCTCTAGCTTTGTTCTTTTGGCTTAGGATTGTCTTGGCGGTGTAGGCCCTTTTTTGGTTCCATATGAACTTTAAAGTAGTTTTTTCCAATTCTGTGAAGAAAGTCATTGGTAGCTTGATGGGGATGGCATTGAATCTATAAATTACCTTGGGCAGTATGGCCATTTTCATGATATTGATTCTTCCTACCCATGAAAATGGAATGTTCTTCCATTTGTTTGTTTCCTCTTTTATTTCGCTGAGCAGTGGTTTGTAGTTCTCCTTGAAGAGTTCCTTCACATCCCTTGTAAGTTGGATTCCTAGGTATTTTATTCTCTTTGAAGCAATTGTGAATGGGAGTTCACTCATGATTTGGCTCTCTGTTTGTATGTTATTGGTGTATAAGAATGCTTGTGATTTTTGCACATCGATTTTGTATCCTGAGACTTTGCTGAAGTTGCCTATCAGCTTAAGGAGATTTGGGACTGAGACAATGGGGTTTTCTAGATATACTATCATGTCATCTGCAAACAGGGACAATTTGACTTCCTCTTTTCCTAATTGAATACCCTTGATTTCCCTCTCCTGCCTAATTTCCCTGGCCAGAACTTCCAACACTATGTTGAATAGGAGTGGTGAGAGAGGGCATCCCTGTCTTGTGCCAGTTTTCAAAGGGAATGCTTCCAGTTTTTGCCCATTCAGTATGATATTGGCTGTAGGTTTGTCATAGATAGTTCTTATTATTTTGAGATACGTCCCATCAATACCTAATTTATTGAGAGTTTTTAGCATGAAGAGTTGTTGAATTTTGTCAAAGGCCTTTTCTGCATCTATTGAGATAATCATGTGGTTTTTGTCTTTGGTTCTGTTTATATGCTGGATTATGTTTATTGATTTGCATATGTTGAGCCAGCCTTGCATCACAGGGATGAAGCCCACTTGATCATGGTGGATAAGCTTTTTGATTTGTTGCTGGATTCAGTTTGCCAGTATTTTATTGAGGATTTTTGCATCGATGTTCATCAGGGATATTGGTCTAAAATTCTCTTTTTTTGTTGTGTCTCTGTCAGGCTTTGGTATCAAGATGATGCTGGCCTCATAAAATGAGTTAGGGAGGATTCCCTCTTTTTCTATTGATTGGAATAGGTTCAGAAGGAATGGTACCAGCTCCTCCTTGTACCTCTGGTAGAATTTGGCTGTGAATCTGTCTGGTCCTGGACTTTTTTTGGTTGGTAGGCTATTAATTATTGCCTCAATTTCAGAGCCTGTTATTGGTCTATTCAGGGATTCAACTTCTTCCTGGTTTAGTCTTGGGAGGGTGTATGTGTCAAGGCATTTATCCATTTCTTCTACATTATCTAGTTTATTTGCATAGAGGTGTTTATAGTATTCTTTGATGGTAGTTTGTATCTCTGTGGGATCTGTGGTGATATCGCCTTTATCATTTTTTATTGTGTCTATTTGATTCTTCCCTCTTTTCTTCTTTATTAGTGTTGCTAGCGGTCTATCAATTTTGTTGATCTTTTCAAAAAACCAGCTCCTGGATTCATTGATTTTTTTGAAGCGTTTTCTGTGTCTCTATCTCCTTCAGTTCTGCTCTGATCTTAGTTATTTCTTGCCTTCTGCTAGATTTTCAATGTGTTTGCTCTTGCTTCTCTAGTTCTTTTAATTGTGATGTTAGGGTGTCAATTTTAGATCTTTCCTGCTTTCTCTTGTGGGCATTTAGTGCTATAAATTTCCTCTACACACTGCTTTAAATGTGTCCCAGAGATTCTGGTATGTTCACAACACAATGTTTCTAAGTTTTATCCATGTTGTAGCATAAATTAGTACTTATTACATTTTATGACTAAACAGTATTCCATTGTATGGATATACCATATTTCGGTTATCCATTCATTTGTTGATGGGCATTTTGGTTCTTTCCCCCTATTGGTTGTGACAAATGATGTTGTTATGAACACTAGTGTACACGTTTTTGTTTGAACACCTGTTTTTAATTCTTTGGGTATATATCTAGGAGAAAACTTGCCAGATCACACCATAATTCTATATATAACTTTTGAGCACCTGCCAAACAGTTCTCCATGACGGCTTCCCCACTTTCCATTCTCATCAGCAATGTACAAGAGCTTTGATTTTTTCACATCCTTTCCAACATTTTTTTCTTTTTTCTTTTTCTTTTTTTTTGGTTATAGTTGTCCTAAAGGTGGGAAGTGGTATCTTATTGAGATTTGGTTTGCATTTATTTAATGATTAATGATGTTGAGCATGTTTTCACATGCTTGTTAGCCACATGTATATCTTCTCTGGAGAAATGTCAGCTCTGATCCTTGGCCCATTTTTCATTTGGGTCATTTATTTTGTTATTGTTGAGTGGGAAGAATTCTTTATATATTCTGGATACTGGACTCTTATCAGACATATGCTTTGCAAATATTTCTCTCATTCTGTGAGGTATTTTTTTAAACTTTCTTGATAATGTCCTTTGTTGAAAGAAAAAATAATAATTTTGGTAAAGTTCAATTTCACTGTTTTGAAATATTACATTTGCTAAATAAAATAATAATAATTTTGTCCAACAGAATATAAACAAAGATATTTAACTGATCAAAAAAATGAAATTATCCATAGCAATGCATACTACTGAAAAGTTCCCATATGAGTTACGTCTGAGCATGTTTATTTATATCAAATCTTCTTTCAATGCTGGCTAATTTAAACTTGACATTTGGCTGCTATCATGCTTTAAATTAATTATTTGGATTAATAATAATTTACATAATGGAGACATTTCTATTATATGAGAAGTTTCCATTTCATTAAAAATAATATTTTTTCTATAAACACCCAATAAGCTTATTTTTTAAGCTAAATGCTTAGGTTTAAGACAAGATTTCTCTCTGAACCCCATTAACAATTTTTTTTTCAAAAATGCATTACAAAGCTATTATTTTATGTTAAAGACTAGCTATGCCAGTGAGTAGTTGTTCCTCACTACCTCATCATAAAATCTGAATTTTAGCTAGACCCACAAACACTCAGAAGAAAGAAGATTTTCACAAACTCCGTTGCAGTTAAAGGTAGCTGTGTGAATAAGAAGTGGCCAAATAATATAAAGTGTTCTTAGCAAATCATTCTTAATAGAAATCAAGAATCATTCTCAGTAAAAAGCTACACATGTTCTTTACCCCTTCTTTCTCACTTTACCCCTTCCTGTTGTCTAGAATGCAGATGAGATATCTGGAGCTGGGGTAATATTTTTCAATCATGGGGGGATATTGGAAATGCAGAAAGGACACAATATTGAAGGGAAATATAGAAAAAACACAATATCAACTCCAACATTATGAGAGGACTGCACCAGTCCTGTATCATCTACTTCCAGACATTTGTATGAGACAGAAATACATAATATCTTGTTTAAGCCACTATTATTTTGGATTTTTCTGCTGACTGCAAATGAATATAAAACACACTTCCATTTCTGGCTACCACTCAGCCCCATCCCACCATCAATAACAATTGACTTATAAAGTCCTAAGCTAGTACAAATTTAAACTCTGAAACAATCCTACTTGGAAAGTAAACTTTCCAGAGGTACTTGTATTCCTGTGTACAATATTTTATTTCTGATAATTGAATGTTAATAACTATAAGAATGTAAATAGTGATCATTTTTTATCCTTCATTAACAAAAATAATCAACATGCAGTTGTTCATAAGAATAGTCTAACCTTAATTTTAGTTTTCCTAAGCTTCAATAGCTATGAAACATTTTGTAATCAGAATATGTCTTCAAGAATTTGAATGGGACAAGATTTTCTCATAATGCTGGCAGATGGTATTATATGATTAACTGCAGCAAATATAGCCTACTGGTTTGAAGGCTTACCAATGGAGAAATGGTCTCACAGGAAGCTTTTTGATAAGTGAAATATAGTCTCTATGATGTGACAATTTAGGAGAATACAAAAACCTTTCTTACAAATTCAGTCCTGAAGAAAACTGAAGAAAAGATTAGTAGTTACTATTCATAGACATAGCTCTAAAATATAACAAATGCAAGCATATTTATCAGTCCTGTAAATAATTTTTTATAGTTCCATCTGTTTGTTCATTTACTTACTTATCAAAAGCAACAAAAATCAGTTATATTCCTAAGGAATAAGAAGGAATAAGAAATATTCCTTTGAAATAAGGAAGTTCTAATATCAGTTATGATGTAGAAAATAGGATAAAAGTTAATCAAGAAAATTTATAGTAGAGCTTTCTATTTTATTAGAAGGAAATATTATACTTCTTCATCTCTGAATATAGTATCACTATTACTAAGAGCCTTAAATATGAATTTTAGAAGCAATAATGCAACTTATGCTTTTATAATCCAGAACAGAAACTTAAACATTTTGGAAAAAGAATCTTACTTATATGTTTCTAGTAGTAATGCTATGTAGTAAGTATTAGCACACTTAGAAGCTTGTGATCAGACTTTATTTAGAAATGCCACTGTTATAGATGTCAATGCTTAGATTCCCCCAGACTCCAACTATGCTTCTTCAGTGCTGTGGTAACTCAGCAGAATAGCTGTCTCAATTGAATAAGCACTTCAAAGGTAAAGAATCATTAACATTTCCAGTGTCAAGTTGTTAACTTGCCAAATTTTATTTACAATTAATATTTGAATGGTGGTGATATACAGTAGATATGCATGAGAGTTTTAGTTTCTAGTTGCAAACTTCCATTAGTAATATGACCTTGAATAAATTATATTCCATCCACGGTCTTTAGTTTTCTTACTGATAGATGAGGTGATTTGAGTTGAATTCTAGGATCACTTCCAGGTAGAAAATGCTTTGAAATCATAAAGCTATAACCTAGAACATTCTCCAAATTAAAGATAAGACACTAATTGAGACAACGTAAATGTGAGACAGAGACACTAATTGCAGAAGAGATAGGACTACAAGATGTGATGTGTTTATTGCTTTTATCTGGGGTCAGTTTAGCATATTATTTTTTGCAGTTTTCAAATAATGTATTTCAAAATGTAGAGACGATAGAGATAGCTTTAATGCTTCATAGTTACTATTTGTATTTGTACTTCACTATTGTCTGTTTTAAAATATTATTGTGGTAAAAACACTTAACATGAGATCTACTCACTACATTTTTATGTGTATAATAAAGTTTTGTTAACTGTAGACACATGTTAACCATAAACACAGATCTCTAGAACTTATTGGTCTTTCACAAGGAAGAATCGTTGAATCTTTGTGCCTGTCGATTAGCAATTTCCTGTTTTGCTTCCTCTCCGGCCCCTGATAACCACCATTCTAGTCTTGATTCTATGAGTTTGATGACTTCAGAAACCTCATATAAGTGGAATCATACAGTATTTGCCTTCTGTGACTGGCATATTTTGCTTAGCATAATGTCTTTACTCATGTTCATTCATGTTCTTGCATGTGGTAGAATTTCATTAATTTTTAAGGTTAATTGAATAGCATTGAATTGTATTTACATACCACATTCTCTTTATTTGTTCATCTACGATGAACATTTAGGTTCTTTCCACAATTTGATGATTGTGAATAGTACTGCAATAAATGCTGGGATACTAATATCTTTTGAGATATTTGACTTTTACAGAAATAGAGAAAACAATTTTAAAAATCATATGGAAACACACAAGAAAACTTCAAATAGCCAAAATAATCTTGGGAAAGGATAAAGGTATAGGCATCATAATATTTTCTTATTTAAAAACATATTACAAAACAACAATAATGAAAACAGTACAATACTGGCATAAAGACAAACATACATTACTGTTCAGATTATAATGTCTAATTCTAAAAATAAATGTTTATATTTTCATGTGTATGATTCACTTAGTTTATAAGAAAAATCAGGTAAATTTGAATACATCCATTTAGAATGGCAAAAAAAAATTGTTAGCAGAACTTCCTCTCAAATAAGTATTAGACCTTTTCTACTTTTTTCACGAGAGAATTCTGAAATGTTTTGGGATTTAAAAGGTGATGATTGATCATAAAGATGGGGGAACCACGAGGGGATGTGCCTGCCAAACATTTCTAATATCTACACTTGAGCAATTAGAAGTTCTCTGTCATTCTTCAGCAAAATGTAGCTTATGAGCAGCCATTTTAAGTTTATTTTTCCAGTGAAAACTATCCTATAAAATAAAGACACTGGTTCTTCTAATTTCTATGTACTTTGAATGTTCAATTAAAACACAATATGATCTTACTGTAATTAAGATATAGTCACTATCATTTTCTCTAACACTATTGTTTTCATATTCTTGGTGATTTCACTATCCAAGTTCCCTGACCTCTATGCTTTCAATAACGTTGCTTTCACCCCACTTAAGCCACATATTTATACAGAGCTGCTCTAAACTGTACCCCTTCACAATGTTAATTTTAAACATTACTCTCTTAACTATCACCCATCTCCTGCAAGTGTTTCTTCATTCCATCTAGTATAAAATTTTTAGTATTTCTTTTACCCACTAGGACTTACTGACTTTTGTTTTTTTCATAGTTTACTATTCCCATTATGTTCTAACCTCCTTCATGCAGCTTAGATTCTATGGTCCATCTTTGTAATCACATTCTCAATTATCTTGCCCATCCCGATTAAACCCAGTCCCATACTTCCTCTGCAGCTCAATTCATGCAGGTACAAGTGGCTGGGAAGAAACACACAATCATGCTGGCTAGTCTTACATTAAATTCAAAATGATTAACCTCAAGAAGGTTCTTCATGCTGCCAAGAAATGATAGTATATTTTTCTAGATTATTCTTTGGCTTTCCTTGTAAGTATTTCATAGCTTCTCCACTTTCCTCAATCTTTAACACCTCCACCTCCAGACAATGATCTGGCTTTCATTTCACTGAAATAGCTGAAGCAATTAGAAAACAACTGTCACAAGCTTCCTTCGCCATGCCTACACAGCAACATGCATCTGTACCAAAATGGTCCTCTTTCTCTCTATGTATCTTTAAATGACCTCCACTCATACCCTAGATCCCTTAATCGTCTACCTTCTCAAGAGCATCGTTCCAGGAATCCTCTTCTCTTTAAGGCATTGTCAGATTTCCCCATCTCTCCTGGGCCATCCCCCATTAGCACACAAATGTGTAGTAATATAATTCATCTTATGAATAACTTCATGTTACTATTCATCACTTTCACTCTGTTCATCTTTATGGTTAAACTCATCAAAAAGTTTATTGTGCTCTTTGATTCTTTTTTTTTCTGTTGAATGCAATCCAGTTGGACTTTAGTCACAATTACTTCACTTAAACAACCTTGTCAAGGTCCTCCTTCTCAGATCTCCTCTTTCTTAACATATCCATAGTATATGACCCAGTTCATCACTTACTCCTCATCAAAATCTTTTCTTCAGTTAGCTTCCATGCTCTTTCTGTTGATTCTACTTCTATATCACAAACCATAACTTCTAGTCTCCTTCATTGGTTTCTTTCTATAACCCCTTTTTCTTAATATTGGAATGCTCAGCATTTTGCCTCTTATTAATATTTTTATAAGCTACACTCACCCTGGGTGTTAGCTTTAAATACAATCTATATGCTGATTCATTCCAAATTAATAATCAACCTAGAGTTCTCACCTGAACTCAAGATCCATATATTCAACTACCTACTCAATATTCACTTGGATATTTAATAAGCATATGTTCAAAGCATAGCTCTGAATTATCTAACTTTAAAATTTTCTCCTGTGGGAGTATTTTCCAACACACCAAATGGCAACGCCATCATTCCAATTGCCCATCTGAAAGACTTGAAATCATTCTTGATTCCTCTCTTTCTCACACACTACGTATCTAATTCATCAATAAATCCTGTTGGCTCTGTCTTCAAAATAAATCCAGAAACTAACAACTTGTCAACATTACACCTAACATTACCTTAGTTCAAGCTATCACACATCTTACCCAGGTTGTCTCATTAACCTTCAAGTTGATCTCCCTTTTCCCATACTTGCCTTCTTGAAAGCTATCCTCAACACAATAGACAGGAAAATCCATTTTATAATATATTACATTATAACATGATTTCCCACCTCATTTGGAGTAAAATCTAAAACATTTACAATGGCCTACAAGTTCTGCATGAGTCGTATCCTCTCTTTATTCTCCCATTGTTAGAGATCTCTGTGGTATTTTCTGCTACCACTCCTCTTTGCCCAGTCTATCTGAGTCACATTGGTTTCTCTGCTGGTTATGGACACACCAAGCAGGCTTCTACCACAGGGTCTCTATATTCCCTGTTTCCTCTTAAGTGACTACTTTCCTAGCTACCTTATATAAAATAACAATATATTCTCCAGAAGCCCCATCCCCCTAACCATGTTTATTTTTCTTTGTAGTACTTTTATCATCTTTGTAGTACTTTTATTATCACTTTTGTAAATGACACATTTATTTATTTTTCTATTTGTCATTTTTAAATGTAAGTTCCATGATTGGAAGAATATTTGTTTGTTCAATTCTCTATCTCTAACACCTAAACAATGCCTTGTACATAGTAGTAGCTCAATGAATATCAGTTGAGTAAATGAATAATTTTATGTAATTCAAAAAGGAAATCTCATCCAAAGAAAGCTTGTTATTATTTAAAAGCACAGAATCTCAAAGCATCAGATCTGGACAGAACCTTAGAGACTATCTAACAAAAATGAAATATTTTTATCGTGTTTTGTGGTAACCCCTTATGGGCCTTGGGAGCTTGAGTAAGAACTAGGGAAATGTAACTGCCCATTACCATCCTGTCCAACTCCCATCCAAAGCAGCCCTAATTTTATTTGCTTTATATTTTAGTCTTAGATGTAGTGTTTTCATAAATATTTTTAAGAAAGTTCCAAAACCTAAAAACTATGGAACTGATGTAAATCTTCATTCACAGATGAGGAGATTAAGTCCTGGAAAATAAAGTAAGCTAACCCAGGGCAAACCACCAGAAGATGAGAAAACCAGGGCTGGAACTCATGATTCCTCTTTCCTATGCATGTTCTCTCCACTCCAGGCCAAGGTTTCTCCCTAGAAAGCTGTCTGTTAATGGCATAATGCTTTAAGATTTGTGTTGTCCTTTCCAAAGATTCAATTATATTTCTGATTGAATAACTATCATATTCTCATTTTTTATAAAATGTTTTCAATTTTACATTCAATAGTATTCTGTCAAATTGCTGAAAATAATACACATAGAGTCAAAGTTTGCATAATTTTGCATGAAGAAAACTAATCTATATTCACATGACTAGAGCACTACAGAAGGCTTGATTACAATGTGCTACATTTAAGTAGTTCCCTAAATAGATTATATAATCTAAATCTTCTACACACTATTTCTCAATTTCTCTTCATGCTTCCACGGACAGACTCTTCAGTACACCACCCAGAAAGCAGAATTGGTTTGTGATTGGAAGAAATGAGAAAGAAAATGTATGACCCATGTGCATTCTCATAAGCTAACAGTTCCTGTGTTTCTTTGCCAGGTTTAGATTAACCACTGATTTGATGCACCAACTGGCCCATTTCTTGTAAATGAGTTTTCTTCTATTCAGCATTTAGTAAGCCCCTTGTCAATGAGATAACTCCCTAGGCTGAATAAAAGTCCCCTTAGGCCTTGATAGCCTTAGAGGAGTATTTGTTCACCAGTGATTTGTAGAGCCCTCTGACAACTCCATTTTGCTATCTTTTCAAAGAAAGTATATTACCAAAGACTCCAAACATTTAAGCATTTGCACTTCTAAAGTCTTAATGCTCAGAGAAAAATGAGAACCCTACCAGGATTTTTGATGACTATTTAGAAGATGGGATACCTAATCCATTCCCTCATTTATTACAAAGAAAGCAAATTCAAGGCAGAAGTAATTCACTTGATCAAAAGACGTTTCCAGCCCCAATGGGCTGCCTGTGGTTCCCATAATCAGTCCTAAAAAAACAAAAAGAGTCTGAGGGCAAAGAGTTGTCCCAGCATGGACGCCACACACCAACTACGTTTTCAGGATTCTATTTGTTGATAGTTAAATGTCAAAAACTAAAAAAATATTATGTCTATAGTTGACTATTATAGACCACCAAATATTAACAAAAACACAGATATATAATGGGTATTTACTTACAATACAATAGAATTTGCCTTCTTCCTTTAAATGGTCAGTGATCGTTCTGTACTTAAAATTATTTGATATATAAATTCAGTATAGTCAGACCTTGAAATCTATCTTTGTCATTAATTAGCAGTATGAGTTTGATCTTGGCCTTGTCCAACTTGTCCAAGTTGGATCAAGTCCACCCCTTGTCAACTTGAACCCATACACATCTCCTGAGATCATACATGATCTTCAAATAAAGACAGTAATAAGGTCATAATTACACCTAACATAATACAACTATCCTTTATACAACTAGAAATGCACCAATCCCCAACCCAAATGCAATTACAGAAAGTTAACAATACTTAAATGTTGATGTGAAGTCAATAAATCTTATGTCACATGATAAAGGAAAAAGGAAATAAAATGAAGATATTTTCTTAGTACAAGTGTATACATGCACAAACATGTTTTTAACAAAAGAAAGGGGAAATACTCATGACAATGACAGTCCTCATTTCTGCAACTGGCAACATGGTTGTAGCTGGTATTGATGACTACCTCCTTCTACTACCAATTCTGTACTCCCTTTGCCTTGTGGTTTTTTTCCTGGTGGAGTGACCCAAACCTTCATTCCTGAAGGGTCTGGGCCATTTGTCATCCTGCCTGGATTGGGCTGTTGTACTTTCCCACTGACCTTAATCACAGGGCATGGTAATACTAAGAGATGCCCTAATGGATATCCTGTATTCCACACATATTCTTCCTTACCTCCACTGTGGCATAGTAGACTGATTTCATCTTGATAGTCTGGGTCAATCTCCCCAGCCAACATTGTAAGTCTCTTCTTAGCCTGTTGACTTAAAGGTAGGAGAAGTCCAGTGTCCAGGTGGCAATCTTAACTTCCAGTTTAATGGAATCGTTGTTGTGTCTCCTGGTGGCAGTGTTCCTCCCTCTGAAACTAAGACCTCTAGGCCAGCAGAATATAATGTCAAGGGAACAGTACGCAAACATTTTGTGGGTGGGTCATTAGGGGCAATGGCGAGTGGTGCCACTTCCACTTCCATGTGTTTTGATTCCTGGACCTGTGAATCCTGGCTATGGGAGAAACAGTACCACATATTGGATGCTGATTAAGAGCATACATGGCCTTCTGGAGAACTTTGCCCCAGCCCTGCAAACTATTGCCTAGTTGGCATTGTAATCATGACTTCAAAAGGCCATTCTACCGTTCTATCAATCCAGCTGCTTCAGGATGATGGGGAACATGGTAAGACCAGTGAATTCCATGAGCATGAGTCCACTGCTGCCCTTGTTTAGCAATAAAGTGAGTGCCTTGGTCAGAGGCAACGCTGTGTGGAATAGTATGATGGTAGATAAGGCATTCCATGAGTCCACAAACAGTAGTCTTGGCAGAAGCACTGCATGCAGGATAAGCAAACTCATATCTGGAGTAAGTGTCTATTTCAGTGAGGACAAACCTCTGCACTTTCCATGATAGAAGACCAATATAATCAACCTGCCACAAGGTAGCTTGCTGATCACCCCAAGGAATGGTGCCATATCAAGGGCTCATTGTTGATCTTTGCTGTTGACAAATTGGGTACTCAGCAGTGGCTGTAGCCAGGTCAGCCTTGGTGAGTGGAAGTCCATATTGCTGAGCCCATGCATAACCTCCATCCCTGCCACCATGGCCAATTTGTTCATGGGCCCATTGGGCGATGATAGGGGTAGCTGGGGAAAGAGGCTAAGTGGTATCCACAGAATGGGTCATCCTATCCACTTGATTATTAAAATCTTCCTCTGCTGAGGTCACTCATTGGTGAGCACTCATATGGGATACAAATATCTTCACAGTTTTTGGTCAGAGAGGTCCACCCACATACCTCTTCCCCAAATTTCTTAGTCACCAATTTTCCAATCATGCTTCTTCCAAGTCCCTGATCATCCAGCCAAACCATTGGCTACAGCCCATGAATCAGTATATAATCACATATCGGGCCATTTCTCCTTACATGCAAAGTGCACAACCAGGTGCACTGCTCAAAGTTCTGCCCACTGGGAAGATTTCCCTTCACCACTGTTCTTCAGGGATGTCCTAGAAAGAGACTATAGTGCTGCAGCTATCCAATTTAGGGTGGTGCCTGCATATTGTGCAGAACCATCTGTGAACCAGGCCCTAGTCTCTCTTCCTCTGTCAACTGATCATAGGGAACTCCCCGTGAGGCCATCGGTGCAGGCTCAGGAAGAGAAAGCAGGGTGGCAGGCGTGGAGACAATGGGCATTTGAGCCACTTCCTCATGTAACTCACTTGTGCCTTTGGGACCTGCTCAAGCCCAATCACTTATATACCACTTGTAGTTGATGATGGAATGCTGCTACGCATGACTATTTTATGGCTAGATGGGTCAGAAAGCACCCAGTTCCTGATAGGCAATTCAGGTCGCATGGTGACTTGATGAACCATAGTCAAACGTTCAGTTTCCACCAAAGCCCAGTAACAGACCAAGAGCTGTCTCTCAAACCTCTGAGGTAGGACAGTAAAGATATATTGCTGGCCTTACCAGCTGAAGAGAAATTGCTTCTGCTGGGCCTCATGGACAGGAATGGAGAAAAAGGCATTGGCCAAGTCAATGGCTGCATACCAGGTACCAGGAGATGTGTTAATTTGCTTAAGCAATGAAACCACATCTGGTACAGCAGCTACAATTGTAGTCACCACTTGGTTAAGCTTACAATAATCCACTGTCATTCTCCAAGATCCATCTGTCTTCTGCACAGGCTAAATAGGAGAATTGAATGGGGATGTGGTGGGAATCACCACCCCTGCGTCTTTCAAGTCCTTGATGGTGGCACTTATCTCCACAATCCCTCCAGGGATGCGATATTGATTTTGATTTACAATTTTTCTAGGTAGAAGCATCTCTAATGGCTTCCATTTGGCCTTTCCCACCACAGCAGCCCTCACCCTACCAGTCAGGGAGCCAATGTGGGGGTTCTGCCAGCTGCTAAGTATGTCTATGCCAACTATACATTCTGGCACTGGAGAAATGACCAGAGGATGAGTCTGGGGATCCACTGTAGGTCGGACCTGAGCTAAAACTCCATTAATTACCTGACCTCCATAAGCCCCGACTTTAACTGGAGGACCACAATGATGTTTTGGGTCCTCTGGAATCAACGTCAGCTCAGAGACAATGTCCAGTAGTCCCCCAAATGTCTGATCATTTCCCTTTCCCCATTGCACAGTCACCCTGGTAAAAGGCCAGAGGTCTCCTTGAGAAAGGTTGGAAGAAAGATTAACAGCATAAATTGTTGGTAGTAGAGTGTGATCCTTCCTCAAGAGGACCTGGCCTCCCTTTCATTCAAGGGGTTCTGAGTCTACAAACTGTCTCAAGTCTGGAAATTGATTGAGGGACCATGATTTTCTGTTTTTATAACTCAAATTAGTCTTTTGTCTATGTGACCTGGAAGTTTTCTGAATATAAGTTAAGCAGGAATGCAATAGACTTCCTATCAATTTCACTTCTAGGAACACTGTCATTAATTAGCCAATGCCGGAGCTCTACATAAGTCAGACTATTTTGATTGCTGCTTTGCCTCTGGTGTCCATTACAGTAGCTATGCCCACCTTGCCTTTGACAGTTGAGTGCCGCCACTTGACAGCTGCCACCTTGGGATCCAATTATTCCCATTGTATTTAAATTTTATAGTTGAATGACTATGGTTCCCACTGTTAGATCTGACATACAGTGAAGAGCAATTACAGAGTGCTTCAAAAATGCAGGTGCTGCCCTTACAAATCTATTTCACAAAACACTGGTCAGAGTATATCTTCTGGACCCTCCCAGCTGGGATAAGTAGGTCTAAAGTGACTAAGCCACACCACCATCCCAATCTCCCTGAGCCTTTGGATTCCTTTGTCTACATTAAACAAAGGGAGATCAGGTATTTCCAGCTTGCTCACAGTGGGCTATCTTTTAATCCGTATTTCAGCTAAGGAAGCAAATTAGAATCTTTTTTTAACTCCTCAAGCTGTGACATTAAATGCAGAGCCCCTACTTAGTGGGCCCAAATCAATAAATTCAGCCTGATTCAACTTTATGTTCCTTCCACCATTATCACACACCCTTAATATCCATTCCTATGCCTGTTCTCCAGATTTCTGCTTATATGAATTAGAAAACTCAAGCAGTTCTTTTCAAGTGTAGCACACCTCCTCATGGGTCACACTGTGAACCTCACCTCTAAGGGTCCGCCAGGACTTTAGTCTAGTCATAGGTCTAGAAGCAAACAGGGGTACTGGTGGTGTCTCCTGAGGAGAATCAACATTAACTTGCCTGGTAACTGCCTCAGGGGAGGCCATCACTGTTGCCTCAGGCAGTGCAGGGTTTATCTCCTCAGACAAAGGTGGAAAGGCTGATGGCAGCGTGGGTCAGGGAGGGGATATTACCACTACTGGGGATGCAGAAGCTGTTTCTTCTGGCAAAAAAAGGTTCATCAGAATTTACAAACTTTGTGTCCCAGCTTCATCACTGTCCTCCCACACGTCCCCATTCCAAGTTGCAGGGTCCCATTCTTTTCCAATCAATACCATCACTTTAATAGTAGACACCTGGCGAGGCTGTGCATGCTTCTTTCATTGCAGGTCAACCACTCACATGATGAGAGCTTGTGTCTGTTTTTCCACAATTTCAGCTCTTTCTCTACAGGAGATAAGACTCTCACTCAGGGAAATCTTAGCAGATTTGAGGCTCAGGATCTGCTTCTGAAGCCAGGAGTTACAATCCCTGAGTTCATCATTTTCTTTTATCACTTTGTCCAGTGAACTTAGGAGCAACCAACCAACTTCATTATGTTTCTGGGTTCTCCAACTTGGCCAAAGGTATTATGTATGGAGTCACTAAACTCTTTGCCTCTCATAAGCAGTGAATCAGGAGTGTCAAATGCATTTATTTTGCATAACTCTTCTCAACAGTTCATGTCAAGGACTATCAGTGCCTCCATACTATTAGAAGTAGAATCCTTAAGATTTTGGGGTCTAGTCATATTAAGCAGCCAACTCCAGAAACCCCAAAACCAATGAAAGAACTCCATCCTTAATATTCTGT
Source organism: Pongo abelii (assembly GCF_028885655.2). NCBI lineage: Eukaryota > Metazoa > Chordata > Mammalia > Primates > Hominidae > Pongo > Pongo abelii. The sequence goes on from NC_071996.2 coordinate 89,276,954, forward strand.
TCCTCTGGAACCACTCCTGGTACCAAAATATGTATTAGTCAGGGTTCTCTAGAGGGACACAACTAATAGAATATATATATATGAGTTTATATATGGGATATATATATATATATATATACGAGTTTATATATGGGATATACATATATATATATATGGGAGTTTATTAAGTAGTATTAACTCACACAATCACAAGGTCTTACAATAGGCCATCTGCAAGCTGAGGACAAGGAAGCCAGCCAAAGTCCCAAAGCTGAAAAACTTGGAGTCTGATGATCAAGGGCAGGAAGCATCCAGCAAGGGAGAAAGATGTAGGCTCGGAGGCTAAGCCAGTCTAGCGTTTTCACGTTTTTCTGCCTGCTTTATATTCTAGACATGTTGGCAGTTGATTAAATGGTGCCCACCCAAATTAAGGGTGGGTCTGCCTTTCCCAGCTCACTGACTCAAATGTTAATCTCCTTTGGCAACACCCTCACAGACACACCCAGGATCAATACTTTGCATCCTTCAATCCAATCAAGTTGACACTCAGTATTAACCATCATAGGTAGTATAGCCAAAATCCCCAGTGGAAGACAGAGACTTAGATGAGAATTCCTTATTCATAAAATAAGTCTTCAAAAAGTTGCTTTAAATTACTGGCTGAACCTATGCCTTACAAGACACTGTTGGCTTAGGATGAGGATTGCCTAGTGACTACTGGTAAGTCAAGTCACTCACTGGTTGTGTGACTGATTTGCAATATCCCCAGTGTTATAATAGAAAAGTAGCTCTAGCCTGCTAATATCAATCTCCTTCTTTTGGGCTTAAGGATGCAGGGAGAAGCATTTGCAAATCTCTCTGCAAAAAGCTGGTGAACACATAGGAAAAAACAAAGTCCGGGCACGGTGGCTCACACCTATAATCTCAGCACTTTGGGAGGCCAAGGGGGGTGGATCACGAGATCCAGGAGATCAAGACCATCCTGGCCAATATGGTGAAACCCCGTCTCTACTAAAAATACAAAAATTAGCTGGGCATGGCAGCACATGCCTGTAGTCCCAGCTACTTGGGAGGCAGAGGCAGGAGAATGGCTTGAACCCGGGAGGCAGAGGCTGCAGTAAGCCCAGATCATGCCACTGCACTCCAGCCTGAGCGACAGAGCGAGACTCCATCAAAAACAAAAACAAAAACAAAAAAAAACAGAGAAAATATCTATAAAAATCTCCCATCACATCTTTCTCAGTTGCTTGTGCTAGAGCAGCAAAGGCAGGTTGTGGGAAGCCTGCTGTCACATTGTGAGAAGCCATGTGCAGAGGCTGGCATGCTGAGGAGCTAAGACCTCCTGACAACAGGAATGTGAGGGAGCCTTTTTAGAAGCACACAGTCCAACTTCAGCAAAGCTTTAAAGACTGCAGCCCTGCCTCCAGATTCCTGACCCTCAGAAACTGTGAACAAAACTCTAACAGTCTTTCCAACTGTGGCAGGACATCTTCTTCTGGTAAAAATATTTCCTCAGGGTTGTAAACACTCACAAGTGAAATATGTTTGTCACTTAGTGAAAGGACCAGAGGAGGAACTGCCAGGAAACAGGCGGGAAAGTGAGGTCCTGAGAGAGATGGGTGTGAACTCTGGGACAGAAGATGCTACCAGAATCTCCCCAGTTCCAGAGTCAGATCATTCTCCCAGGCACGGAGTAATGGCTAAATTATAAACACCCACCCATACTTAAAAGCCTTCATTGGCCCAGATAAATGAGCTTGACCTTCAGTATTCTGGGTGACCCACCTCAGGGCCCTCTTTGAGCCTCACCTCAGGTCATACTCTTGCCCTCATGCTTACTCTAAATATTTATAAATCTAGCCCAAAGGACTCTGGGCCAAAACAAGGTCAAGAACCATAGTCACCTCAAACACAAATGTTTATGGAGCCACCTTTAGAGGAATGGCCATGCACATCAGACATTTCTTTTCATTAACTGTGAGTTTTTCCTCCTTGTCTGCCTTCCACAGGGGCTTCCACTTCAGAAAAACATACATATTTCAACTACTCTTCATATCCATGTCTCAGTTGCAAGCTCTGTGATAAACACAAACACACACACACACACACACACACAAAACAAAACAAAACAAAAAAAAACCTGAGCAAGTTACTCTGTCTCTCTGCGTTGCAAAGTTTCATCTGCAAAACGAGAACTTATTTTAAATAGCGAAATATTCTTTTTCTCTCTTCTATCTGCTTGATAGTCACTAACATTTAAATGCAACTGTCTTTGCAAGCTAATTTATTGATAGCAGTGTGCCACATAGCACTCTCCTTTCACCTCATGACATCTCTCTGAGGTAGCTTCATTATCACCATTTTAAGGATGGAGTAACTGAGCCTAAGAGAGGTTAAGTACTTAGCCCCAAATAATACAGCTACTAACTGATAGAGGTGGTATTTGAATCCACGACTCTCTAACCCCAAGCTTCTAAGCTGAGACTCTTTTCTACAAGCTTAGTGGCCAAGATCATTCCAGCCATGACTTCAGCCCACTTGCTCTCCACTGCACTTCCAATTACAAAACAAAGCATAGAGCAGAAATAACAAAGTTAAACTTTGGATAATGATGTAAATTGGTTCACTCTGATGACCATAACAGCTACCATTTTTAGAGCCATGTTCTGGCCCTATATTGAAAACTTTGCTAACTTTATCTTATTCCATCCCAGCCATAACCTGCGGAGGAAGGTACCACTAGACTCTTCACAGTAAAAAGAAACTTAGACTCTTTGAAATGAACTAGGAACACAGGTTTCTGCTGAATTAGAGCTAAAGCTTGAAACAGCACCAAAGCAAGCAGGTAATCCAAGATCACCATGTTCTACAAAATTCTTCTTCATGGCATTAACAATTGTTACATACTTCACAATGGCCACCTTTTCTGCCAGTGCAGTTAGTTACACAATCTGTTAAAAGAGCAAAGAAAAACAATGAGCCCGAAGGAGTCCATTGAAGGTGAAATCTCACTCTAGCTACTCTGGCTCTGCCAGTGAGAAACCAGTTTGATGTGAAGCCTGGCCAGGCAGCTGTCCAACACCTGGCACAGCTCTGTACAGTAGTTCATGGCAAGGCAATGCCCAGCAGTCCCCCAAAGCAGGGCCCTGGCATCGGGATCCCAGATGGAGCATTAGCAGTAGTCAGTTCATATGTAGTGAGAGACAGAAGAGACATGGATGATTGTTGGAATAAAAGGAAGATAAATAAAGACAGATAGCTTCTTCTGGCCTTCTTTCCAAAAGAATTTAAAGTGGCTTAAATTTATAAAACGCAGCAAGATAATATGAAACAGAAGAAAGTGAAAAGAAAAAAGAACAACGCTACCAACAGACCAGAGTCAGACATCAGAATAATGTAAAAATGCATCAATTTCTAGGCAATTTTTGCAAGGCCACAGATGTGGCTCTAAGCTTTCTGGAACAAGGCAAAGAAGAAAATCTGATTCATGCCTCAATTCATCATTTCTCAGATAAAAACAGGTGCAGTGCATGTGAATAATTTGAGCAACAAAATTAAGTAATATTGGATTATAACCCAAACTCTAAAATAAATATCATACTGACATAAGTGCTGATATAAATAGAAATGCTTGAATAAATAAATAAATAAGTAAGAAGAGACAAATCTCTCATAGAGAAAAGCTCCAAATTATTTACATAGATACTCCACAATCCAGGAGATGGAGCACAAATTTTCACTGTGTGGAATGCAAATAGTTACTTCCTTTCAAGTTAAAAAAAAAATTTAGAAACTTGGCAAAAACCACCACAGCCAGGAGATAAAGGTCAACATCAATGGTAATAATTATGTTGATAATATGTACCCTTGACATGAAGTGATTAAAATGGCGCTTTACCTCTGTGATCTTCCTCCCAAAACAACCCCAGTGTAATTATGAACAAAAATCAAACAACTTCCAATTAAGCCAGATAAGGTGGCTCACACCCGTTATCCCAACACTTTGGGAGGCTGAGTCAGGAGGATCATGTGAGCCCAGGAGTTCAAGACCAGCCTGGACAACATAGCAAGACCCTGTCTCTACAAAACAGTAAAAAAAATTACCTGGGCACAGTGGCATGCTCTTGTAGTTCCAGCTACTTGGGAGGCTGAGGTGGAGAACTGCTTGAGCTCAGTAGTTCGAGGCTGCAGTGAGCTATGACCACACCACTGTATTCCAGCCTAGGCAACAGAGGTAAACCCTGTCTCAAAACAAAACAAAACAAAAATTCTAATTGAGAGGCATTCTACAAAATAGCTAAACAGTACTCCTCAAAACTGCAATAGACATCAAAAAAGAGTTTGAACAACTGTCATACTTCAAAAGTTAACAAGTGTTTTCAAGGGCGTGGAGAAAAGGGAACCTTGGGCACTGTTGGTTGAAATGTAAAATACAGCCATTATGGAAAACAGTTTGGAGGTTTCTCAGAAAACTAAAAATAGAATGATCATGTGATCCGTAATCCCATTTCTGGGTATATATCCAAAGGAATTGAAATTGGTATGCTGAGGAGACATTTCCACTTCCATGTTCACTGCAACATTATTCAAAATAGCTAAGATACAGAACCAACTAGGTGTCAATCATCAGATAAATTGATTTTTAAAATGTGGTATATATACACAATGGAATACTATTCAACCTTAAAACAGGGGGGGAAATCTTATTATTTGCAACAATGTGGATGAACCTGAGGGACATTATGCTAACTAAAATACACCAGGCACAGAAAGACAAATACCACATGATCTCCCTTATATGTGAAATCTAAAAAAGTTAAACTCACAGGGGTAGAAAGTAGAATGGTGGCTATGAGAGGCTGGGGGAAGAGGTGAATGGGGAAAGGAAAGATGTTGATTGGAGGGTAAAAAGTTTCAGTCAGACAGGAGGAAAAAGCTTTAGTGATCTGCTGCATAGAACGGTGACTATAATAAATAATGATGTATATTTCAAAATTGTTGAAAGAGTAGATTTTAAATGTTTTCACCACAAAACATAAGTATATGAGGTGATTTGTAAATTAGCCTGATTTAATTATTTCACATTGTAAACATATATTAAAACATTGTACTGTACTAAATAAATATATGTAATTATTGTCAATTAAAAATAAAATTAAAATAAGGAAATCAATTAATCTTTAAAAAAAACTGTCACAGCCAAGAGGAACCCAAAGGACAGGATGACAAACTATAATGTGGTATATACTGCACGGGATTCTGGAGCAAAGTAAAGGCATTAGGTAAAAAGCTAATTAGGACATTTGAATAAAGTATGGACTTCAGTTTATATGTATATATCAATGTTGTGTCATTAATTGTAACAAATGTACCATACTAATGTAAGATGCTAGTAACCCTGGAAACTGGATATGGCATATATGGGATTCTGTATCAATCTTCATATATTTTATGTAAATCTAGAACTGCTCTTAAATAACAGTTTATTGCAGGGAAAAACCCTATTATGCCCCACAATTCCACTCCCAGGTGTAAACTAGGTATTTACCCAAGAGAATTGAAAATAGGTACCCAAGTGCATGCACATGTTTATTCACAGAAGCACTATTTGCAGTAGGCAAAAGGTGGAAACAGCTCAGATGTCCATCATCAGATGAATGGATAAACAAACTGTGGTCTGTACATACAATGGAATACTACCCATACATAAAAAGAAATGAAGTACTGATACATACTACAACGTTGATGAACCTCAAAAACACAATGCTAAGTAAAAGAAGCCAGACACAAAAGGTCACATTTTGTAATGCCTTTGTTTACATGAAATATTCAGAACAGCTATATGTATAGAGACAGAATGCAAATTGATGGTTGTCAGAGACTCAGAGGAGAGGAAATGGGGATAAAATGCTTAATAGATATGAGGTTATCTTTTGGAGAGGTGGAAATGTTATATAACTAGATGGAGGTGGTGATTATACAACATGGTGAATGTACTAAATACCATTGGATTGCTCACGTTAAAATGGTTGATTTTGGGCGGGGAGGAGCCAAGATGGCCGAATAGGAACAGCTCCGGTCTACAACTCCCAGCGCGAGCGACGCAGAAGACGGGTGATTTCTGCATTTCCATCTGAGGTACCATGTTCATCTCACTAGGGAGTGCCAGACAGTGGGCACAGGTCAGTGGGTGAGTGCACCGTGCGCCAGCTGAAGCAGGGGCGAGGCATTGCCTCACTCGGGAAGCACAAGGGGTCAGGGAGTTCCCTTTCCAGGGGTGACAGACGGCACCTGGAAAATCGGGCCACTCCCACCCGAATACTGTGCTTTTCCGACGGGCTTAGGAAACGGTGCCCCAGGAGAGTATAGCCCGCACCTGGCTCAGAGGGTCCTACGCCCACGGAGTCTCGCTGATTGCTAGCACAGCAGTCTGAGATCAAACAGCAAGTCGGCAGCGAGGCTGGGGGAGGGGCGCCCGCCATTGCCCAGGCTCGCTTAGGTAAACAAAGCAGCCGGGAAGCTTGAACTGGGTGGAGCCCACCACAGCTCAAGGAGGCCTGCCTGCCTCTGTAGGCTCCACCTCTGGGGGCAGGGCACAGACAAACAAAAAGACAGCAGTAACCTCTGCAAACTTAAATGTCCCTGTCTGACAGCTTTGAGGAGAGCAGTGGTTCTCCCAGCACTCAACTGGAGATCTGAGAACGGGCTGACTGCCTCCTCAAGTGGGTCCCTGACCCCTGACCCCCGAGCAGCCTAACTGGGAGGCACCACCCAGCAGGGGCAGACTGACACCTCACACGGCCGGCCAGGTACTCCAACAGACCTGCAGCTGAGGGTCCTGTCTGTTAGAAGGAAAACTAACAGAAAGGACATCCACACCAAAAACCCATCTGTACATCACCATCATCAAAGACCAAAAGTAGATAAAACCACAAAGATGGGGAAAAAACAGAGCAGAAAAACTGGAAACTCCAAAAAGCAGAGTACCTCTCCTCCTCCAAAGGAACGCAGTTCCTCACCAGCAACGGAACAAAGCTGGACGGAGAATGACTTTGACGAGCTGAGAGAAGAAGGCTTCAGACGATCAAATTACTCCGAGCTACAGGAGGATATTCAAACCAAAGGCAAAGAAGTTGAAAACTTTGAAAAAAATTTAGAAGAATGTATAACTAGAATAACCAATACAGAGAAGTGCTTAAAGGAGCTGATGGAGCTGAAAACCAAGGCGCGAGAACTACGTGAAGAATGCAGAAGCCTCAGGAGCCGATGCGATCAAATGGAAGAAAGGGTATCAGCCCTGGAAGATGAAATGAATGAAATGAAGCGAGAAGGGAAGTTTAGAGAAAAAAGAATAAAAAGAAACGAGCAAAGCCTCCAAGAAATGTGGGACTATGTGAAAAGACCAAATCTACGTCTGATTGGTGTACCTGAAAGTGACGGGGAGAATGGAAACAAGTTGGAAAACACTCTGCAGGATATTATCCAGGAGAACTTCCCCAATCTAGCAAGGCAGGCCAACATTCAGATTCAGGAAATACAGAGAACGCCACAAAGATACTCCTCGAGAAGAGCAACTCCAAGACACATAATTGTCAGATTCACCAAAGTTGAAATGAAGGAAAAAATGTTAAGGGCAGCCAGAAAGAAAGGTCGGGTTACCATCAAAGGGAAGCCCATCAGACTAACAGCGGATCTCTCGGCAGAAACCCTACAAGCCAGAAGAGAGTGGGGGCCAATATTCAACATTCTTAAAGAAAAGAATTTTCAACCTAGAATTTCATATCCTGCCAAACTAAGCTTCATAAGTGAAGGAGAAATAAAATACTTTACAGACAAGCAAATGCTGAGAGATTTTGTCACCACCAGGCCTGCCCTAAAAGAGCTCCTGAAGGAAGCGCTAAACATGGAAAGGCACAACTGGTACCAGCCACTGCAAAATCATACCAAAATGTAAAGACCATCGAGACTAGGAAGAGACTGCATCAACTAACGAGCAAAATAACCAGCTAACATCATAATGACAGGATCAGATTCACACATAACAATATTAACTTTAAATGTCAATGGACTAAATGCTCCAATTAAAAGACACAGACTGGCAAATTGGATAAAGACTCAAGACCCATCAGTGTGCTGTATTCAGGAAACCCATCTCACGTGCAGAGACACACATAGGCTCAAAATAAAAGGATGGAGGAAGATCTACCAAGCAAATGGAAAACAAAAAAAGGCAGGGGTTGCAATCCTAGTCTCTGAAAAAACAGACTTTAAACCAACAAAGATCAAAAGAGACAAAGAAGGCCATTACATAATGGTAAAGGGATTAATTCAACAAGAAGAGCTAACTATCCTAAATATATATGCACCCAATACAGGAGCACCCAGATTCATAAAGCAAGTCCTGAGTGACCTACAAAGAGACTTAGACTCCCACACATTAATAATGGGAGACTTTAACACCCCACTGTCAACATTAGACAGATCAACGAAACAGAAAATCAACCAGGATACCCAGGAATTGAACTCAGCTCTGCACCAAGCAGACCTAATAGACATCTACAGAACTCTCCAGCCCAAATCAACAGAATATACATTATTTTCAGCACCACACCACACCTATTCCAAAATTGACCACATACTTGGAAGTAAAGCTCTCCTCAATAAATGTAAAAGAACAGAAATTATAACAAACAGTCTCTCAGATCACAGTGCAATCAAGCTAGAACTCAGGATTAAGAATCTCACTCAAAACCGCTCAACTACGTGGAAACTGAACAACCTGCTCCTGAATGACTACTGGGTACATAATGAAATGAAGGCAGAAATAAAGATGTTCTTTGAAACCAACGAGAACCAAGACACAACATACCAGAATCTCTGGGATGCATTCAAAGCAGTGTGTAGAGGGAAATTTATAGCACTAAATGCCCACAAGAGAAAGCAGGAAAGATCCAAAATTGACACCCTAACATCACAATTAAAAGAACTAGAAAAGAAAGAGCAAAAACATTCAAAAGCTAGCAGAAGGCAAGAAATAACTAAAATCAGAGCAGAACTGAAGGAAATAGAGACACAAAAAACCCTTCAAAAAATCAATGAATCCAGGAGCTGGTTTTTTGAAAGGATCAACAAAATTGATAGACCGCTAGCAAGATTAATAAAGAAAAAAAGAGAGAAGAATCAAATAGATGCAATAAAAAATGATAAAGGGGATATCACCACCGATCCCACAGAAATACAAACTACCATCAGAGAATATTACAAACACCTCTATGCAAATAAACTAGAAAATCTAGAAGCAATGGATAAATTCCTCAACACATACACCCTCCCAAGACTAAACCAGGAAGAAGTTGAATCTCTGAATAGACCAATAACAGGAGCTGAAATTGTGGCAATAATCAATAGCTTACCAACCAAAAAAAGTCCAGGACCAGATGGGTTCACAGCCGAATTCTACCAGAGGCACAAGGAGGAACTGGTACCATTCCTTCTGAAACTATTCCAATCAATAGAAAAAGAGGGAATCCTCCCTAACTCATTTTATGAGGCCAGCATCATCCTGATACCAAATCCTGGCAGAGACACAACAAAAAAAGGGAATTTTAGACCAATATCCTTGATGAACATTGATGCAAAAATCCTCAATAAAATACTGGCAAACAGAATCCAGCAGCACATCAAAAAGCTTATCCACCATGATCAAGTGGGTTTCATCCCTGGGATGCAAGGCTGGTTCAATATACGCAAATCAATCAATGTAATCCAGCGTATAAACAGAACCAAAGTCAAAAACCACATGATTATCTCAATAGATGCAGAAAAGGCCTTTGACAAAATTCAACAACCCTTCATGCTAAAAACTCTCAATAAATTAGGTATTGATGGGTCGTATCTCAAAATAATAAGAGCTATTTATGACAAACCCACAGCCAATATCATACTGAATGGGCAAAAACTGGAAGCATTCCCTTTGAAAACTGGCACAAGACAGGGATGCCCTCTCTCACCACTTCTATTCAACATAGTGTTGGAAGTTCTGGCCAGGGCAATTAGGCAAGAGAAGGAAATCAAGGGTATTCAATTAGGAAAAGAGGAAGTCAAATTGTCCATGTTTGCAGATGACATGATAGTATATCTAGAAAACCCCATTGTCTCAGCCCAAAATCTCCTTAAGCTGATAAGCAACTTCAGCAAAGTCTCAGGATACAAAATCAGTGTACAAAAATCACAAGCATTCTTATACATCAATAACAGACAAACGGAGAGCCAAATCATGAGTGAACTCCCATTCACAATTGCTCCAAAGAGAATAAAATACCTAGGAATCCAACTTACAAGGGATGTGAAGGACCTCTTCAAGGAGAACTACAAACCACTGCTCAAGGAAATAAAAGAGGATAGAAACAAATGGAAGAACATTCCATGCTCATGGGTAGGAAGAATCAATATCATGAAAATGGCCATCCTTCCCAAGGTAATTTACAGATTCAATGCCATCCCCATCAAGTTACCAATGACTTTCTTCACAGAATTGGAAAAAACTACTTTAAAGTTCATATGGAACCAAAAAAGAGCCCACATCGCCAAGTCAATCCTAAGCCAAAAGAACAAAGCTGGAGGCATCACGCTACCTGACTTCAAACTATACTACAAGGCTATAGTAACAAAAACAGCATGGTACTGGTACCAAAACAGAGATATAGATCAATGGAACAGAACAGAGCCGTCAGAAATAATGCCACATATCTACAACTATCTGATCTTTGACAAACCTGAGAAAAACAAGCAATGGGGAAAGGATTCCCTATTTAATAAATGGTGCTGGGAAAACTGGCTAGCCATATATACAAAGCTGAAACTGGATCCCTTCCTTACACCTTATACAAAAATCAATTCAAGATGGATTAAAGACTTAAATGTTAGACCTAAAACCATAAAAACCCTAGAAGAAAACCTAGGCAATACCATTCAGGACATAGGCATGGGCAAGGACTTCATGTCTAAAACACCAAAAGCAATGGCAACAAAAGCCAAAATTGACAAATGGGATCTAATTAAACTAAAGAGCTTCTGCACAGCAAAGGAAACTACCATCAGAGTGAACAGGCAACCTACAAAATGGGAGAAAATTTTTGCAACCTACTCATCTGACAAAGGGCTAATATCCAGAATCTACAATGAACTCCAACAAATTTACAAGAAAAAAACAAACAACCCCATCAAAAAGTGGGCGAAGGACATGAACAGACCCTTCTCAAAAGAAGACATTTATGCAGCCAAAAAACACATGAAAAAATGCTCACCATCACTGGCCATCAGAGAAATGCAAATCAAAACCACAATGAGATACCATCTCACACCAGTTAGAATGGCAATCATTAAAAAGTCAGGAAACAACAGGTGCTGGAGAGGATGTGGAGAAATAGGAACACTTTTACACTGTTGGTGGGACTGTAAACTAGTTCAACCCTTGTGGAAGTCAGTGTGGCGATTCCTCAGGGATCTAGAACTAGAAATTCCATTTGACCCAGCCATCCCATTACTGGGTATATACCCAAAGGACTATAAATCATGCTGCTATAAAGACACATGGACACGTATGTTTATTGCGGCATTATTCACAATAGCAAAGACTTGGAACCAACCCAAATGTCCAACAATGATAGACTGGATTAAGAAAATGTGGCACATATACACCATGGAATACTATGCAGCCATAAAAAATGATGAGTTCACGTCCTTTGTAGGGACATGGATGAAATTGGAAATCATCATTCTCAGTAAACTATCGCAAGAACAAAAAACCAAACACCGCATATTCTCACTCATAGGTGGGAATTGAACAATGAGAACACATGGACACAGGAAGGGGAACATCACACTTCGGGGACTGTTGTGGGGCGGGGGGAGGGGGGAGGGATAGCATTGGGAGATATACCTAATGCTAGATGACGAGTTGGTGGGTGCAGCGCACCAGCATGGCACATGTATACATATGTAACTTACCTGCACATTGCACACATGTACCATAGAGCCTAAAGTATAATAATAATAATAATAAATAAAATAAAATAAAATAAAAAAATGTTGTAAAAAAAAATGGTTGATTTTGTTAGGTGAACTTCACTTCATTGAATTTTAAAAAAAGAAACGGGAACAAATATTTTCTATCCCAAAAAAAATCCTCAAAATATTCTAAAACATATGAAGAAATATTTAAGGAAAATAGAAAACAAAATCCACAATTGCAAAATAAATTACTGCAAGGAAAACAAATTCTTAGAACCTTTATCTGTGAAATAATACATTCACAGAGATTAACACAGAAATAATCTCATACAAAAATAACAAATTATAAAACAAAATAAGATATATCTGAAACAACCAAATAGATATGAAAAAGAATTAATTAAATGCCTTCAAAGTTGAAATATAGTCATTGAAATAAAAAATACAATCAAACTTAAAAATAGACTCAGACAAAGAGACAATTAATAGTGGGGAAATCACCCAGAACTTGGAAAGATAATGAAAATAAAGAGCAAATAAGGAACAAGAAAAATAGATTGAGTGATCTCAGTTGTGTTTAGTGAGAGGTTCAGAAAAAAAAAAAAAGACAGAAGGAATGGTGACGAGACAATGATTAAGAATATTCAAGAATTAAAAACTGAAACTCCCAGATCAAAAATTAAATTCAAATATGATGTTAAAAAACAGATGTATTATAGTGAAATTTCAGAACTTCCTGATTAAAAAAAGCCTCAGAATAAGTCAAAGACTATCTACAAAGGAATGACAGTTCAGCTAAGAGCTGACTTATCCACAGCAATTATAGCTACCAGAAGTTTGTAAAATAATATCAGCAAAACATTTTTGAAAAATAACTGAATGCTATACATATCATTCAAAGGTAAAGGTGAAATAAAGACATTTTCATATGCAAAAGAGTTTAATGGAGCTTATTATCTACAGACCTTTTCATACACACATAATAAACACTGTTAAAAGAGTATGCACCTCATCCAGATCAATGATGAGTTCAGAGGGAAAAGCCTTTTAAATAAGGGGCTGGAATAAAACAACACTAAATACAGAAAATAATTTTTTAACAATAAGCTAACAAATTGTACCAACTACTGACTATAATATCAAATGACAGCTAATGATGGTTGTTTTTTAAAAATTGGAACTAAAATCTTGATAATAATAAAACCATAGAAATAAGTCTAAGTAAATCTATTAGTAATTCCAAAAATGTAAGTGGATTAAAATACCTAAAAGAAGAGAAAAAACTATTAGATTTGATTTTTAAGATACACCCAGCTATAGCCTAGTTACAAGTCTTAAATAAAACAAAGGGTTGAAAATAATGGGATGATCAAAAATTATCAAGTAAAATATGAGGCAAAGGGTTTAATAAGGATAAATTATAAAAGGAACATAATAACATCAGTATAAAATAACATGAACTTGTATTTTTCTACATCAGACAGAATAATGTAGGCTATGCTACAATAATAACTTATACTAGCTTCACAAACAAAAGGTTTATTTCTCACTCAACACGAAGTCCTAGCCAAATTTTATAACTCTGCAGACCAGCAGTTTTCCATGTGGTGACTCAGAAGTCCTGGCAGTTTCAAACCTGGCAGGCTCAATCATCTTAACATACAGTTCCTTGGTTGCCAACTGCCAAGCAGTTGGCCAGAACTTGTCACATGGCATGACCCAACTGTTAGGGAGCTGGCAGATGTGATGAAGCACATGCTTATTCAGTAATATTAAATGTCTCTGTCACAGCAACTAACAAAATGTTGTTAAAATTCATAATGTAAAACTGGACGATGATACAAAAAAAATTAACAGGAAACAATTATAATGAAAGCATTTTATCTATTTCTAATAGAGGAGAAATCAAACAGAAATAAATGATATTATATGTTGCTTTTAGACATACATACATATAGTGAAATGCTGTTCTAAAAAATGCGCATAAACGCTAATCAACACCTTCATTACAGTGGGTTGCATCTCGGGAAGAATTAAGGAAAGCAGAATTAGAAAAGGCTATACAACAAATTTCAACATTACTTATAATACTCTATTTCTTCATATTGGATACATGATACTATTTATACTATTCTTTACTACTTTCTATATATTTGAAATAGTTCATATTAATTTTTAAAAGAATAACTACATGGCTGCAATAGTTGCCTATGATGTAAGAAATTATCCCAAACGTAATAGCTTAAAACAACATACATTTATTATCTCACAGTTTCCATGGGTTCAGGGGTCAGGGCAAGGCTTAGTTGGATGGTCATTCTCATGAGGCTTCAAAGTGTTGGCCAGGCTGGGGTCTCATCTGAGGCTCAGGATCCTCTTCCAAAGTCACTTGATTGTTGACAGAATTCATTTCTTTGCACCTGTTGAATTCATGGTGACTTGCTTTTTCAAGGTCAGCAGGGGAATCTCTGACTTTAGTCAGCTAAATTGTGTATAAAGTAACATAATCATTATCTTTGCCATATATTGTAGCCTAATCAAAAAAGTGACTATATCATATTCAAAAGTCCTTCTCACACTCAAGGGGAGATTATTCAGAGCATGTATACCAGGAAGCAGGAATCTTGGGAGCCATCTAAAATTCTACCTACTATAGTCCCTTAAGAGTCTCATAATCTAGTGAAAGACATAGATATAAGGACAAAGGTTTAAAGCAATGTGAGATAAGCTATATTAGATATTGTCTTCTTTTGGGTCCCCCAAAAGCTGACCTAGATAGAAGACCTTAGGTGCAGTTTATTTGACATGATTCCAGGAAGTATATGTGAGACAGGGAATGGAGAAAGGCCAATATAAACAGTACGTTAACGAGCAGGGTACTGTGGGCACCGGGGCTAAATCCCACTGTGAACCCTGTGAGAACCATATGAAACATGCTTCATATTTATCTCACTGGTAGATGGAAAGCCTCAAGCATCTTATCCACTGACTCTGGTCCCCTGTTGGCTGAGGCTCTCTCTCACTCTTCCAGGTTGTCACTGTGCATGGTAAGTTTCTATGGTGCCAGATAAATCCTTCATACAGTGAGGCACAGAGGCACAGATGCTTAAAGTGGGAATTGGTCAGCGTGCCAGAAACTCTACCCCACATGCAGGGATCTCAAAGCTGGACATGTAACAATATGGGGTGGGACATTAAGAACATCTGTCACAATGTGTGGATTAGGTAAATTAAGACTTGCTGCTATAACAGATAAACATACAAATCTCAGTGGCTTAATATGATGACATTTTATTTCTCACATACAGTTCAATCAGTAGGACAGTGAAGCTTTGGCAGGGTGAAAGAGTGACTGATGTGTTCCTTGCAAACGTTCAGGAACACTGCTACCTGCATCTTCAATACATGGCCCCCTAAAGATTCCTTGTCTGTATAAGCAAACAACTAACAGACAGGAGAAGAGAGAGAAGTAGATTGTGTGGAAGAAAAGTGTGAGATGGCATGGCTTCACTAAAGCACAAGTGAGCTTGGGTAACGTAGTCTAGTTGTATGCCCTTTCGAAAAAGAAATAGATCAGTTGAACAGGGTAGCATTTGCTACCCTGTTCAACAGGGTGTGGGAGGCAATTAAGTTAGCCTGGAATGCTCAGGAAAGACTGTAAAGCATAAGTGACCTTTAGGTTAAATCTTGAAGAAAGATGTGGTGATTAATTTTATGTATCAACTTGGCTGGGTCATGGGGTATCCATATATTTGGTTAAACATTATTCTGGGTATGTCTGTGAGAGTGATTCTGAATGAGATTAACGTTTGAATCAGTAAACTGAATAAAGCAGATGGCCCTTCCCAATGTGGGAGGGCCTTATCCAGCCCACTGAAGGCCTGAGTACAACAAAGAGGCAGAGTGAGAAAGAATTTACTCTTTACCCAACTATCTTTGAGTTGGGATATCAGTCTTCTCCCTTGACACTTGACTTAGAAACTTACACTCCATCAGCCCTCCTGGGTCTCAAGCCTTCAGACTCAGACTATATCTATCATCTGCAACTTGTTGACTGCAGATCCTAGAACTTCTCAGCCTCCAAAACCATGTGAGCCAATTCCTTATAGTAAATCTATATATCTATATCTATCAATATACATAAATCCTACTGATTTTGTTTCTCTGGAGAACCCAGATTAATATAGAAGGTTAGAAATGTGTCATAGAATTAACAAGGAATAAAAGCATTTCAGGCAGAGCAAAAAAACAATATGGACAGAAGAACAGCTTAGAAGAACACAGGCAAGTTCAGAGAACTGAAGTAGATTTGTTTTGACAGGACCCATAGCAGGTGTGGTTATATGGAAGAAGAATCTGGAAATGTGGGCAGGAACCTGACAATAAGACTCCTGATTTTACACTGTGAAGGAAATGAAAGGCTAGAGAATTTAAAACAAAAGTATAAAGCGTTTTATGATACTACTTTAGTAACCTCAAGAAAGATGCTGTATAAGAGCAAGCAAAAGCATTTTCTGCTAAATGTTGTTAAATATCACCTGTCTTGAGCTCCAGGACATTTAACAAAGGAAAGATGATGCATTCAGTCAAAAGTGCATGAGCTTGAAGTCAGGCAGGCTTGAGTTTAATGGTACCTGGCAAGTTTGCCATGAGAATCAAAGGGTTTGCATGTAAAGCTTTTAGCACAATGTATGACAAACAGCATGTGCTCAAAGAAAAAAAATTAGTTCCTTTCTTCTCTGAGCAACAAAATAAATAGCATGAGTTTATCTGAGAACCGGAGAAAAAAAATTGAATTAGTAGAAACTCTGACTTTTGGACACTGCTTGATATTGCTAATACTGTTTGTGAATAATTATGCCCTGTTAAAAGAATAACCAAAAAATTTTGAATGTGTAGACAAGATATGCAGACTCAGTAATCCCAGCCCAAGTGCTTACTGGTATATACCAGGTAGGTGTCAGAAATGTGCAACAGACTATCTAAAGAAGGGTAATAATACTGAGCCCTAACATTAGTATTGAGAAACACTGACAATTCATAATAGTCAAAGTAAAACATAGCAAGGAAATACTGTCACATTGAAATTATTTAACTCTACATTAACCAGCTGCCTAAATATATTTCTTATGTTCTATTCACTTTTTAATGAAATGTTTGTCTCTTAACAAGTTTGCATTTCATAATTAGATATATAATATTCATGCCTTGTGATTTCCCACAGAGAATTTTCAATTTATTAATTACAATTTATAGAAACCAATGTATTCTGTGTGTTTAGTTTCTAAATATATTTTTTTAAATGTATTTAAGGCATGAACAAAATTCCATACAGTGAAAATCTGTAGGAGAAGATAAACTTTATTTGATAATTCATGACCCAAATGAATAAAGGCTATTTGTTAAAAAAAAGAAAGAAAAGAAAAGCTAACTCAAACATTTAAAATGAATAGCATCTTTTTTGTATAAATTACTTTTGTGTTACTATTATGCCACATCCTTACTTACTTTTACTCTGCTTACCAAATATTAGATAATATAGTTTCTTTAAAAGCCTCCAATCCCTGGAGCAGTGGAGCCCTGGTTCTCAACCTTGGTTGCACCTTTGGGATCATTAGGGGACCTTTTTAAAAATACTCATTACCTAAGTTTCACCTCAGATCCATTGTAAAAATTAAAAAAAAAAAATTGAGAGCAGAACCTAAGCACAAGAATTACTTTTAAAATCTCCAGAGATTGTAGAGAAATGTGCAGCTTGCATCAATCCCTATTCACACTGCCGCTATACCATTCAGGCCTTCCGTATCACATACCTGGACTCTTGCAAGAGCCACCTAACAAGTCTTCTCACCATCCTACTTCACCATTGCCAGATTAAAAGTACCCTTAAAATGCACTTATCAAACTCAACATGCTTACTGAGGGTCTTGTTAAGATTTTAAGATGAAGGTGCTAATTAAGTTGATCTTGAGTGGAGGTTGAGATTCTACATTTCTTTCAAGTTCCCAGGCGATGTTTATGCTGCCGAGCCAAAAACCACAAACCACACTGATTTATGTTTTCCAGTCATAAGGAAAACTACTGGTACCACTTCCTAATTCTAGATACTTTTTCAGCTTTTTTTTCTTTTTTTTTTTTATTTCACTTGGCATTTTACATTTAAAAAGTAGAATTTTTCTCTTGCTTTTTAGTGAATATCCATGTTAGTTAATATGTTTAAGTAAAGACATAACATCCTTGAAGGCTTTAATCCCTTTGACAGCTCATAGGACAAGTTAGGTGTATAGTAAAGAAGTCTGTTCCCCTGTGGACAGACACAGTAAGATTTAGTATTTTGAACCCTAGTAATGAGAACACTTGGACACAGGAAGGGGAACATCACACACCGGGGACTGTTGTGGGGTGGGCGGAGGGGGGAGGGATAGCATTAGGAGATATACCTAATGTAAATGACGAGTTAATGGGTGCAGCACACCAACATGGCACATGCATACATATGTAACAAACCTGCATGTTGTGTGCATGTACCCTAGAACTTAAAGTATAATAAATATATATATATAGAGAGAGAGAGTCATATAAACTGAATATATGCCAAGGGTTGACAAATACCAGTAAAATATTTATTTAAAACTATAATTTATGGTGAGTATGAGAAAAAAAAGGTGCTATTACAGAAATAGAATTGCAAGATTAGAAAAACACATTCTAGTTGACTTAATCTGAATTCTATAATCTTCTAAGCCATCTATAATTTAAATTTTTAAAAGAATTTCTCATAATAGTCTAGAAATTAGCCATGCTATCTAATAATACATTACCAATATTGTGTACTTATTTTAAACATATAGACTATGTTTAACATAGACTATGTTAACAATACTGTACAGTACCCTTAAAATGTATTAGGGGGATAAGTCTCCTGTTTTGTGATATTTATATATATACTTACTTGCATGACTGAAACTTTATACCCATTGAGCGACATATTAGGGGTCTCCAGAGAAACAGAACCAACAGTACATACACACACACACATACACACACACACACAGAGCTCAATGTATTAGTCAGTTTTGGAGAAATATAGATCATGTTGTGTTCCATTTAAAACCTACTTATTGATGTAGAACATGGAACGTGTCAAAAGTGTTTAATAGCTCCCACTGCCTCCTTTGTATTTTATGTATCATTATTATGAAGAAGGGGTAGTAGAAAAAAGAAGGGGGAGGAGAAGAACTGTTGGATATATTACAAAGTCAGTGTGTGTGTGTATACGTGTGTACTATT
Source organism: Pongo abelii (assembly GCF_028885655.2). NCBI lineage: Eukaryota > Metazoa > Chordata > Mammalia > Primates > Hominidae > Pongo > Pongo abelii. The sequence goes on from NC_071996.2 coordinate 89,296,235, forward strand.
GGTTCTGTTTCTCTGGGAGAACCCTAATATGTTGCTCAATGGGTATAAAGTTTCAGTTATGCAAGATGAAACAGTTCTAGAGATCTGCTGTACAATATTGTGCTTATGGTTAACAACACTGTACAGTACCCTTAAAATGTATTAGGGGAATAGGTCTCGTGCTTTGTGATTTTCAACACAATAATTAAAAATAGGGGTCTTTACCCATAGGCAAAGCCCATAGACGAGGCCAACATATTTGAACAATGGCAGAGTCACTGAAATAAGCATAAAAACTCCTAAAATAACACCCTTTTAAAAGACAACCGTTACTTAAATATAGAAGTTCCAATGTTTCTAGATTATCCTATTACAGTCATGCATCGTTAAATGATAGGGATATGTTCTGAGAAATGAATCATTAAATGATTTCATCTTTGTGTGAACACTGTAGAGTGTACTTACACAAACATAGATGGTATAGCCTACTACACACCTAGGCTATATGGTATACACAATTGCTCCCAGGCTACAAGCCTATACAGCATGTTATTATGTGGCGCATGACTGTACTTTGTTGGTATTTAAGTTGTACTTTACTATTTGTAGGTTTTATCACTAGAAACTAAGGAGCTTTACACGGACTTTAAAAAGTTTTAAGATTGGATTTTTAAAATGGATATCAACTACTAAATCGTAGGAAGTGTTGTTGTAAGCAGACAACCACTCTCTATTTTAGGTAACAGTGCCAGATCCAGTATAAATATCATGAGTCTTGAAGTTTTAATATTTAGAGTTATCACCAGAATCACAAATACATCATAAGCTGTTACACCGGGGAAACCCTGAAAGTGTAACCTGAGAGTCTTTCCAGCTTGAGATGAATTACAAGAAATGAAGTAAATTACAAATATGTCCCCAGTCTAAGGTTAGAAAACTCATGAATTACTACACCAAAGAACCCTCAAGCCCTAGATATTATTGTAAACCTCATCTATTTTGATATTATGCATAGAACTATTTATAATATCAAAATAATATGATATTTGGGATTTCCCCTTGTAATTCCAGCATTCATAGTAGTTAAAATTTGCTTCTCAAACTACCCTTGAGTAAAAACACACATTAACATGATCAAAATGAAGTCACTGGAGGACTACTGTTGCTTAGGAACATTAAAAAATCTGGCATAGATGGAGAATTTATTATCATATGAGCCATTGAAATTAGCAATTGGTGCTTTTCCTTTGATTAGATGTTATATATCAATCTGGCACCTCTAATACTTCCCAGTTACACTGATAAATGAAATCAATTTTATATTACATTATTCAGTATCTGCTGCTTTGCTGCTTATTTTGGAAATTAAATTGTGCCCTTATAAACCTGAAAATACAAACTATGGAAATGCAAAGACAACATACCAAGTGATTGGTTTTCTGTTGTAAATATTTTTACCATATTCTAAGCTTTGCTAAATTTTGTATTGTTTTTATTTGTGTATTTCAAATTTTTCAACTTGAAATAATTATAGAATCACAAAAAGTTGAGTACAGAGAGGTCTCTTGTACCTATCATCCAGATTTCTCTGATGGTAACATCTTACATTACCCCAGTGCATTTTCAGAACCAGGAAATTGATGGCCCAATACAGTGAACTAGACTACAGATCTTACTCAAGTATCACTGGTTTTTGCATGCACTCATTTTTTTTTGTTTTTATGTACAATTCTAAGACATTTTATTAAATGTGTTTATTTGTCCAAATGGCCATGTGCTTCTAGTTCTCTTTGTCACCTTTCCTCCTTATCAGGGAAAACAAGGAATTGATACATTTTTCAAAGGCTACTGATGCAAGAGCCCTTACTCAAAGAAAAATATGTTGGTGATTTCTGATCACTAACATATTATATGTCCTAGCAATTTACATTTACTGTTGTAGAAATAAATGGCTTGCATTTCAGATTTTCATGAAGAAGATAAGCCTGCTAACTCGGAAATTTATTATGTGTAGCATTAGTTTGAAATGTGACATCTTAATGTGAAAAATAAAAAAAAACTATTTCAACTATTTGTTTTGTCAGCTAACCTTTACAGTTGTATAACACATCATTTTTCTTAGATAAGCTCAATGTATTAGTCAGTTTTAGAGAAATATAGATCATCTTGTGTTCCATTTAAAACCTATTTATTGATGTAGAACACGGAATGTGTCAAAAGTGTCTAATTGTTCCCACTCCCTATTTTGTATTTTATGTATCATTATTATGATAAAGGGGTGGTAGAAAAAAGAAGGAGGAGAAGAAGAACTGTTGGGTATATTACAAATTCAAACTCAGAAAACAAAGAGAAAATAATGTTTCCTATTTGATTTCAAATACTAGATTATTAGAATAAGATAAAAAACAATTTGACATATTGCTTGGAAGTTTATCTAAGAGGGCAAATCAAATATAACTCCAGATGTAAGCCTAAAAATGACTTTCTCATATTATACCTTAAAGCTTTTATAATAATCCAGAGAATATATCATATTATTATGACATAAAATGATTCATTCTTATCTCAGGAGAGTATAACGTCATAAACAATTTATTTGCTCAGTCAGTATATTAGTTCATTTTCATACTGCTAATAAAGACATACCCAAGACTAGGTAATTTAGAAAGGGAAGAGGTTTGATTGACTCACAGTTCAGCATGGCTGGGGACACCTCAGGAAACTTACAAATCATGGCAGAAAGGGAAGCAAACATACCCTTCTTCAAATGGTGGCAGGAAGGAGAAGTGCTGAGCAAAAGTGGGAAAAGCCCCTTATAAAGCTATCAGATTTATTGAGAACTCACTCACTATCACAAGAAAAGCATGAGGGTAACTACCCCCATGATTAACTTACCTCCCACCAGGTCCCTCCTATGACATATGGGGATTATAGGAACTACCAATTCAAGATGAGATTTGGGTGCGGACACAGCCAAACCTGATCAATGTCCTAAGACTGGATAAAACGACCTGGTGAATAAGTAACTAGAGAAAGAATGAGGGGCAATAGCCAGGTGCGGTGGCTCATGCCTGTAATCCCAACACTTCGGGAGGCCAAAGCATGCAGATCACTTGAGGCCAGGAGTTCAGGACCAGCCTGGTCAACATGGCGAAACTCCATCTCTACTAAAAATACTAAAATTAACTGAGTGTGATATCACATGCCTGTAATCCCAGCTACTCAGGAGGCTGAGGTGTAAGAATCATTTGAACCTGGGAGGCAGAGTGTAAGGGAAGTGGCTGTGCTTTAGTCAGGAGTAGGCTGAGGCAGCCTTCTGGTGCAGCATGACTCAGCGGGTTTGGAGCACAGGCGCACAACCCTGCACATTATGTAACCACACCGCGTGAGGCACATTAGGCAATCACCCATGTGAGCTCGTGCTTGGCTCAGAGCCACTATTGTCTGTAAAAGATATAACTACCCTGCTGATGCTGTACATACACCTTGCTCACACCCAGAGAAAGAGTAAAGCCATGTTGAAACTATCTACAATTCCTCAAGTGTTTTTCCAGCTACCCACCACTTGCCCACCAACTTCACTCAGACCTCAGTTAGAACCTGACAATTGGCATCACAAACAGGATCCTGAGGTGAGTGAGCCTTCAGTCCCTGCTGCCTCTGGGTGGCTCATGTGGCCACAACATGGGCTGTGGTACCCAGTGGCAGCTGTGCTTCTCAGATGGGCTCTGGTAGAAACCTGGGCATTGGTAGCTGGGTCCCTCATGAGCATGGAGAAGGCACTGAAGCAGCTGGAAGTGCAGAGCACCAAGGAGCGAGCTTTTGCCGGCAGAGTTGGATGGGCATTTTTGACTGCGCTACAAGAAGTACATACCAAGTCCCTGAGGGATGAGCACAGGTAAGGGCCCTCCAGGTGCAGGCACAGAGCCTGGAGGCCTGGCTACACAGCTCAGAAAAAGAGTTAAAAGCTGCCATGAATGGGGACTTCCAGATGCAGGCAGGGCACCTGGAGACCTGGCTACAGAGCTTTGACAAGGAATTAGAGGCTGCTGTGAATGCAGGCCTGGGTCCCTGGTCTCAGCCAGAGATTCCCACTCTGATACGGAGGAGGAACAACCCCCACTGTGATCTCACCCAGTGGTCTGTCAGAAGGTAGATCATGAACAGCCATTGAGGCCCCAAGGGCAGGCTCAAGGACCTGACACTGTAATGCAACATACTTCATATACTGCCTTTACCCCAACTGAGTTGTGGGAATTAGGAAAGCAGTGCCTCCAGGGTCTAGGGCAACCTCTGCCTGCATGGATGTTTCATTTATGGGAAAAGGGAGCAGATAGTATTTTCTGTTCCACCTCTGAGATGGAAAAGCTAGCCTCGATCACGACTCACCCCTCCCTCCATCAGCAGTTGCAGGTGAGCAGGAGGTTGGCACAAGGGCAAGGTGACCACACCCTGATTGAGTGGCTATGGGAAGCCATACAAACTGTGGAATGACACTGGTGAAATACCCAAAACCGTGACTAAATGGCAGTCATATGCCAATTTGGTGCAAGTCATTGGGGAGATGGGTAAGTGGCAGGCTATGTTTGACCTGAATACCCAGGGGCCAGATGATGAACATTTCGCCTCCCACATGAGGGATCTCGTGTTGGGTTCCATTCCCCCGAGTGCCTTTGGATCCCTAGCTGCTGTCCTCACCCCATACATAGGGTGCTGCATACATGAAGTGACCACTGCTATGGCAGCTCTCGGGGAAGTAGAAGGCCATCAGTGGGACCGAGGGGTCTGTGCAGTAAGGAAGGGGAAAATGTTCTGCTTGTGGGGCCCCCCATCCCATGGGAGAAAAGGGGGCCCCAACAAGTGACATGTTTACAGATGTGGATAGATGTGATTCTGGCCAGAGTTGACCAAGAGAAAATCAATAAGCATCCCAATGAAGTACTCTTAACTTTGTGGACAAAGTTGTCCCTGGAGCACCAATTCCAGAAAATGCCCAAGGGGAAGGACATTTATGTGTGACCTGGTCCCATCTGGGAGCTTCAGCTCAAAGACAACTTCCTGCAGCCAGCCGGAAATGTAGAGCCTTTCCTGTTTGATTATGGAGCTGGCCAAGGTGCCCAGCTTGGGAGGACACTGGATGACTAGAGGCCACATGTGGAATTAGCAATCGACTGGTTCCCCACCAATGTACAGTGGGTGTTGCTGCTGGTGGATACTGGCGCAGATCACAGCCTTGTTTATGGGGAACCAGATAAGTTTCTGGACAAACCTGCTTACATTGACGGTTATGGAGGCTGGTTAGTAACAGTGAAACCTGTATCTCTGCACCTTAGTATCTGCCATTTGGCTCCCCATTTAAATACTCTGTATGTCTATCTCATACCAGAATACATTCTGGGGGTGGACCATTTACATGGCCTGGTGTTACAAACCATGGCTGGTGAATTCAGACTCTGAGTGCATGTGATGAAGTTGGTGCTGTGTGGACATACACATCACCAGCTTCAGGTCTTGCCACAACCCCAACGAGTTACGTCCACCGAACAGTATCATTTGCCAGATGGGCATACAGAGATAACTGAGACAATTAAAAAGCTGGAGAAAGTGCAGATAGTGCAAGGAACCCACAGCCTATATGATTCTCCAGTGTTGCCAGCTAGAAAGCCTGATGGAACTTGGAGGATGATGGCAGACTGTCAGGAACTGAATAAAGTAACACCACCTTTGCATCCAACTGTACCATCAGTCATGGATTTGATGAACCGTATGACAATGGAACTGGGACCTTACCACTATGTAGTGGACTTGGCCAATGCATTTTTCTCCATTGATATTGCTTCGGAGAGCCAGGAACAGTTCACCTTCACATGGGACAGGTGACAATGGACTTTTACAATGTTGCCACAGCACTCTGTGCTTGGCCCCACCACATGTCATGGTCTTGTTACCACGGATTTAGCCACCTGGCAATGTCCAGAAGGGGCCTGCCTATTCCAATATATTGATGATATTATGTTAACCTCTGATTCTCTTGCAGATTTAGAAGGAAGAGCGCCCCTCTTGCAGCAACATTTGGCAGCATGTGGTTGGACTGTCAATAAATCCAAGGTCCAAGGACCTGGATTGGATTATCTGCCAAATTTTTGGAAGTTATCTGGTTGGGTAAGACAAAGGCCATCCGAGAGGCTATCATTTATAAGGTTCAGACATACCTCCAGCCCTCTATGGTGAAGCAGCTGCAAACTTTTCTGGGCCTCCTGGGATACTGATGGACATTTGTGCCCCATTTAGCTCAAATGATAAAAACCATTGCATCTGTTAACAAAGAAGGGCTCTACCTGGGATTCAGATGATGCGGCTGAGACCACCTTCCTGGCAGCCAAGTGGGCTATTCAGCAGGCACAAATCCTATGGGTAGTTGACCAGGGGTGCCCGTTTGAGCTGGATGTGCATGTGACCACAGATGGTTTTGGTTGGGGCCTATGGCAGCGCACAGAGTGGCTGAGAATGCAAGTAGGCTTTTGGTCCCAACTATGGAAGGAAGCTGAGCTCTAGTTTTCCTTGACAGAGAAACAGCTAGCAGCTGTATATGCCTCTCTTCAGGCTTGTGAGAGTGTGACAGGATGGGCTGCAGTTGTCATGCAGATGACTTACTTGATAGTGGGATGGGTGTGTTCATGGGCAATGACCTCCTGGACTGGGATGGCACAGACATCCACTTTGGTGAAGTGGGCACCTACTTGGATCAGTGGAGTACAAGTCCCTTAGCAGCAGAGTTGCAAGAGATCTTGTGACCTGTAGTCCTAATGCAAGACAAGACCACGGGGCCTGAGCCGCATCTAGACTCTGAGCCTTCACCATTTAAGGAAGGGCATCCCCCCTTCCTGATAGGGCATGGTACACAGATGGGTCTAGCCGAGGTGCTACTACTGCTTGAAGGTGCAGTCCAACCAAGTGCTGACATCATATGGTTTGAAACCAGGTAAGGACAAAGTAGCCAATGGGTTGAACTTAGAGCAACAGATGCAATGGTTATTATCCTTTGAGCTAAATAGGGCACAAATGTCCATCAGTATCCCAGGAGGCCCAGAATGGCCCAGTATGGATGGTGATCACCAAGGAGGTGACACCTATGGTATCTGTACCGATAGCTAGGTGGTCTATCAAGGCTTAACCTTGTTGTTAATTACCTGGAAAATACAGAAGTGGCTAGTCAGCCACCAACCCATTTAGGGCCAAGCCATGTGGCAAGACCTCTGTGAAATGGGTCATCAGAAAGATAACTATTTATCATGTGTCAGGCCATATGCCTTTGGCCACCCCCAGCAATGATGAGGCAGATGCCTCAGTCAAGGTCCAATGGTTAGAGTCAGTACCTACATGAGATGTGGCCTTGTGACTACACCGGAAACTTGGACATGCCAGGGGTAAACTGATGCAACAGGTCAGTAAATGTTGGGGTCTGTCCCTGCCCACACAAGATATTTGGGAGGCTTGTCAGAAATGCCCAGCTCAGGCATACCCTAAATGGAGGCAGATGCTCAGTGTTACACAACAAGTGATGATAGGGCAAGTGCCCTTGACTAGATGGCAAATATACTACATAGGGCCACTGCCGAAGTCACAAGGGTATATGCATGCACTAACAGCTGTGGACACAGCCACAGGCCTATTGTTCACCTATCCTTGTAGGGCGGCCAACCAGCAGAGCACCATCCAGGCCCTGCAACATTTATGTGCTATGTATGTTCGCCTCCTGGCTGTTGAGAGTGATAGGGGAACACATTTCACTGGACAACAGCACAACAATGAGCACAACAAACGGACATAAAGTGGGGATTCCGTGTGCCATACAACCTGCAAGCTGTGGGTATGATTGAGTGATATAATGAGCTCTTGAAGAATGGGTTATGCTTGCATGTCACAACCCTATCTTTGTGGAGCTGGAGTTCTAGACTGGACCTGGTGCTCCAAACCTTGAATGAACGGGCATGGAAAGGCAGCCTGGCCCTGCCCCCATTCAGTTGCAGGTAAGTACCAATGATGACCTCCTCCGACCAGGTAGGGGGACAAATGGTAACCTGTTGTTGCCTGTCCCAATGTCCCTGAAGGTAGGAGAACAGAAAACCTGGCTGTGGCCATGGACCCTCCAACCACCACCCCCGCCTCCGCCAATGCCAGTGGTTGGCCATTGTAGCTCCCTGGAGGAGGGCTTACAGTATGACTTGCATGTCATTCCTTGGGTGTTTAAAACAAGGGCCCCACAGTTGACTGTTCATAGGGGAACAGCCAGGGAAGGAACCCTCCTCCAGGGGATATATGTACTGTCTGTATGGCCTATTATGAGCTCCCCCTGTGACTCCGGTGCAGATACAGGACTCAAAGGAACCATGGCGAGCTGAGAAGGTGTGGTACCATCGCCCAGGGCAAAAGCCCTGGGTGGTTGCATTGTCATTCAGGGATGAAAGGTCAGCCTGTATTTTGCCTGAGAGACGTGATTTACTTCTGTTAGTATCTGTGCCTGCTGTGTCATCTTGACCATAAGTTAACATGCTCCAACTGCATTATGGACTGGGTCCACACCTATGCTGAGGTGACCAATGTTTCCAACAGATGGATCTGCACTGCCCTTCCAGAAGCAGCTGCTGTGGATGGCTTACCTTGGCACATAAAATCAGGGCCTGCAGATAACTCAACACGGCTGGAGACTTGGGGTCTGATGGCCGACACCTGGAATACAACGCAGCAAGCTTTGGACAAAGGATGCCGCAAAACCCATGGTGCACCTGCCCCCCCTTGCTGGCCCATAGTGTTTATGATGGGTGAGGCTGGCTAGTGGGGGAACATGTAGTACCCCTGGCCCAGGCACCATGGTGCATAGAGCAACACTGGGGTAATACCAATGTGGGATGGGTACCCATCACAGCCTGTGAAAAAATAACAGGTATCACCACACCAAAGTTGTGGTAGAACAAGCAGACCCACTAAGGTCAGCTCCAATGGACTTTGTGCCCCCTGGGGGTTTATGGGTCTGTGGAGACACAAGGTGGCCTTACCTATCAGCGGACTGAACTAGACGTTGTACCTGGGGGTGGCCTTATGTACCTGCCATTGTTCCCACATTGCCCAGACACCCACATAACCAGGAAGCTCTACACTCTCAGTTTTTGCAGGTTCGATGAGCCCCCTGGTGGTTCTACTTCTTGGCAATGACTATCTCTGGAGTGGGTGTCAAGCACAAGTTACTGCTCTTGCAGAGCACACCACTCAGGCTCTGAATTACACCCGAGTGGCCCTCCTCCTGTTAACACCTTACTGATAAGATCAGTAAGGTGGCGCTGCAAAACCAAATGGCCTTAGACATAATAACTACTGCCCAAGGAGGCACCTGTTCTCTTTTAGGAATATAATGTTGTACCTTTATTGCTGACAATCAGCAGAACATTACAGCAGCCCTGCAACAGTTCTCACAAGAGATTAATGGAGTCGAGAGCCTTACTGATGACCCCCTGCAGAGATGGTGGGCATCCTTAGGCTCTGGCCAATGATGGGCCCTAATAGTCATAAGTAGCATATCTGGTGTCCTAGTAGTGAGCTGTTGCTCTCCGTATTGTTGTTGTGGGTTATGGATTCAGGGCTCTACCCTATGGGCACGTGTCCCTGCCCAGAGGATGCCCTCAGCCTAGGGGGTGGAGTGTAAGGGAAATGGCTACGCTTTAGTCAGGAGTAGACTGAGGCGGCCTTCTGGCACAGCATGACTCAGCAGGTTTGGAGTACAGGTGCACAACCCCACACATTAACCATGCCACGTGAGGTGCATTAGGTGATCACCCACATGAGCTTATGCTTGGCTCGGAACCACTATTGTCTCTAAAAGGTATAACTGCGCTGCTGATGCTGTACATAGAGCTTGCTCATGACCACAGAAAGAGTAAAGCCATGTCAAAACTGTCTACTATTCCTCAAGTGGTTTTCCAGCTACCTGCCATTCACCCTGCTGACTCCCCTCAGACATCATTTAGAATCTGACACAGAGATTGCAGTGAGCCAAGATCATGTCACTGTACTCCAGCCTGGGTGACAGACTACTGGTGTATTTACCAGTACTTGTCTATGGTTAATCAGTTAAATCAGCCCATTCATTCATGCAAATCAGCCTGAGGGTGTGATCAACAACCTTCTATGAATAATTGATAGTCTCTTTTACATGGCTACAAACTATATCCCATGTAAGAGAGACACCCTTTCCAAATGCAAACCATAGTTCTCGTTATGTAATCCTATAAAAGAAGTCAATGGGTCAGTGAGAATCTACCACTATCAATCTCCATATGCCTCCATGTTTGAATAATGATAGCCTATTCTCTATATGTTCAGCTGTGTCCATGCCATGAATCACAGAAAGTCTTGTTTAATCAATCATGTGTAGGAGTTTCTTCTCCAATAGCAAATTGGATTTAGAAATAGTTGTATGGTTCCTCTCCATACTCAGACTGATGTACAGCAGATGTGGGGGAAATGCAGAGTAGAGAGCATGAAGAGATATGGAAACATGGATTTCAATCCCTGAGTATTAAAGTAAGCAGTAAGTAGCAACCTCACTATCTACTCCTCAGCCCAGGTGATTCTCCATGCCTGAAAACTGAGCCCAGATCCCTCCAGCCAGGTAACAGAGGATATGCACCTTCTTATCTAGTTCCTTCTACCCTCTTTTCCAGCTCCCCAGTCCACACCATGAGATTCACAAAATGAAACACTCATTCTAAGTCTAGTGTCAATACTGAATATCAAACCTGACCTACCTCAATCAAAAATTGTCTTACCCCATTCCCCAACCCATCCCTCTGCCTTTGATCATTTCAGCTTCTGGCTCCTTCCATGGGGTGCTAGCCTATCCACTCTGGTTCTACATTTCTTCCTCACAGCCAGCCACTTCTACTGTTCCACCTCTATTTATCTATTCCTTTCTCACTACACTAAACTCACTTCCTTTTTCCTGTGCCCACCTTGTTGCTATGACAATCATTTATATTGGAAATAAATAGGTCAAGGTCCTTGAGGATTAGTTTTTTGCCTACCCTTCCCTCAAACCTTATAACATCCTATTCACTATCTTTCCTTTTGCCATACTGAATAACTTGTGAGTTGCCTAAATTTGTCATGTTGTTTTCTAGTCTTTTGACTCTTTAAAAAGATACCCTTTCTTCCTATTATGACATTCTCTGCTTCTTCATACTTCTAAAAAGAAAACCTCAAGTCTCAACTCTCCTGGGAATTCATATTTCAATATCCAGACTGGTGGTTCTCAAACTTGGTCTCACATTGGAATCACTTAGAAAGCTTTAAAAATAATATTGGGTCCTGAACCCCACCCTCTGAGATTCAGATTTAACTGGTGTTAGGTGGCGCCTGGAGATAGAGATTTTAGCACCTCCCCAGGTGATTATAATGTGCGACCAAGATTGAGAACCACCACTGCCCTAAGTAATATGAATGCCCATCTTCTGTAACCTGTATCACTTTACTCATCATTATGAGCACTTTTTACCTTGCACATTGAATTGTCTTGTAGCAGGACAAGCTGCAGACAAAACCCCTCAGACAATGGGTTAAAGAAGGAAGAGGCTTTATTCAGACAGGAGCATGAGCAGACTTGCGTCTCAAGAACCAAGCTCCCCGAAGAAAGAGTTCCTGGCCCTTTTAAGGGCTTACAGCTCTGAGGGGTCCACATGACAGGGTCGTGATAGATTGAGCAAGCATGGGGTACATGACTAGGTGGGGGTGGTGAGCAAGGCAAGTATTTCTCCATATCATTGTCTGTGATCTATAGATAGCACAAGTGGTTAGGGTGGGGGTTAATCTTTGACCTACAGACCTGGCCAGTGGTGCTGATCAGTCTGTTATTTTTCAGTTTTTACTTCCTCCGTTTCTTTGGAGACAGAGGACAGCAGGAGAAATGGCCACTCTCCTCAGTCTATGTACTATATTTTATTAGGTTTTATACCCCAGTGCCTGCATTAGAAAATAAAGGAATCTGGGGCAGGGGAAGGGGGGAGGGATAGCATTAGGAGATATACCTAATGTTAAATGATGAGTTAATGGGTGCAGCACACCAACATGGCACATGTATACATATGTAACAAAACTGCACGTTGTGCACATGTACCTTAAAACTTAAAGTATAATTAAAAAAAAAGAAAAAAAAAGAAACCCAAGTAAACCCAAGTGTTCAGTTATAGATGAATGGGTAAACGAAATATGGTATATACACATAATGGAGTATTATTAAAAAAAATAAAAAAAGAAAATAAAGGAATCTTCAACACATGGCTTTTGATGAAATGAAGGAACAAAATTATTTCCTGTTTATACATGAATGTTGTTGCTGCTTAATGAAATAAAATACTGAAGTATCTTGAAAAAAGTCACATAAATTGAGAAGAAAGGAAATAGTACAGTTAGAGATAGGCATAGGATGCCAGGGCAATGACGTGATGCTTAGAGCCTAGAAAAACTTGAAATGATACCAGAGCTATACACAAAGAATCAGCAGATCTTTTACAAAAGTAACAAAATGAGATAACTGACAGTCACACTTTCTCCCTCGTGTCCTAAAAGTGTCAACATAAATGAATAGCTAGAATGGCTCTGGTACCTGCTGTTTCATAATGCTGATGATTTGATAACATGTCAGCACTTTTCAACTTTATCTTCCCCATTTGATCTCAAATCACAAACTTTTTTTTTTTTTAAGTAGTGGAATGTCCTTCATATTAATGAAACACCTGGACTCCTCTCATTTTCTCATCCACACTCCGTCTTCTTACTCATTTGAAGGCAAACATGAGAAGATTAAAAAGGCAAAAAAAATTAAAAAGCAAGTATACTAAAATAAGCATGAGAATAAATCCTGATGAGCATTGAGAGACTGGATATAATACCTAACATTATTTCATTAGGACACTGTCCAATTAAGATATGTTTAACCTTGGGTAAAGAGTAAGTATAAATTCAATGATCAGATTGTTAGGAAACTTATGCCACTTTTGCAAAAACAAACCAAGACAATATGAATTTTAGGTTCATAGTTAGGTGTTATAATAATAAAATTTAGTTTTCATTAACTGTATGATGGCAATTATAATAAGAAACCAAAGCATTTGTAGTAAATATTATTTTCAAATTGAAGGAAAGGAAAAATTTGTAAGAAAAGCTGGCCCTACCATCAAAGGTACGATCCCCAAAGCTGTCAATAAAAATTCAGAAGAGTTCTATGAGCTTTCGGAAGACCTGGAACTGAAACTGCTGATTTCCAAGATCCCTGTTTTATATGAGTATAGGTATATTAGAAAATTGGCCATGTTGAAAATAATGCGATTTATGGTAGGGCTTTAGGAAGCATGCTATCATTCTGAAGCTAAAAAAGAGGGAGGATTATTTTTCTCTATTTAGGTCAAAGTTTATTTGTTTTGCTCTTTTCTGTTTTGGTATAATCAGGTGTTGTTTTTGTTGTTGTTGCTGTTTCTTTGGGCTTTTGAAAATAGTAGATGAAGACAGGTATATGAATTTGTGTTACTATTGATGACTCTCTAGCAGGCAATTTCCACTTAGGAAAAGGAAATTATCTTGCCAAAGATAAATCCATAGGATGGAAGCTTATTCTGATGCTTGAAATCACAGACAACAAATATTTACAGGAACCATTAAGGTAATACAAAGGAGAAAAGCTGGCCACTAAGACAATAGGAAATGTTGGGAGCTGAAGACAATTGCCAATCTCTTGTCTCATATAAAGGAATTCAGATTTATTATTAATATTATCATCATAATCTTGTTGGCCACCATGTGGATCCTACTTTAAATATTTTGTATATGATTCTTCCATAAAATAAATAATTCTTATAATAAAATTGTTCAAAATAGCTCACAGGATAAACTTTTGTTTAGTCCTAAGCAAATTACATCTACTGGCAAAATTAGTTCCTCAAGCTGAAATAACTGAGCACACAATTACACAAAGTTTTTTTCTTGTTGCAACATGTTTTCTTAGATTTACCCATTATCTAATATACTTTTCAACTAGAAGGCAAGAATAAAGAAAATTTAGAAACAGAAGTAAATATTTAATCACTTGCTAATATTTCTAGGCTGTATACTAAAATTATTTCATATATTAGCTCATTTAATCCTCATGATAAGATTATAAAGCACATTTATTAATCTCAAGACACACAGGATAGAACTGAAAGTAAAGATATAAAATGACTTACTTAAAAACCAACTAAGAAATAATGAACTTAGGACTGAAAGTGTTTTTCTTATCGTTTTTGTGTCTTATCCAGTCTCTTTCTACAACATCATTTTAAAAAGCTAACCTTAATAAATTGTTGTGATTTTCATGATGACATTCATGTTGTTTGGAAAAGGTACATACATATATTCTAAACTTTATTGCCCAAAATAGTCTTCACTGGCATTGTTTTATTTGATAATTTCTGTGTAGAAACACTAACCAGTGAAATACTTTTACAATATATCAATAAACTTCATTTTTCAACTGCACTGACAGAAAGCAAGCCAACTTTAATCAAAAATATGAAATAATTTTAGTGATGGAAAATCATAATTATGCTCTCTTGTGGAAAATAACTAAGAGCAACATTTGGCATCACAGACACTCTGTCATAAAAAATTTGCATTAAAACGTTATTCTAGAAAAATGGGTATTTGTCAATCTCATCCAAATATCAAACACAGGAATAATCCTCAAATCAATTAAATGCTGCTGACTTAAAAAAATAATTGCAGCACATTGCCAACTCAGAATAAGACCCCAATGTCATTGCAATTATGCCTGAAAGCATCTGGACAATGCACATTTCAGTGTGTTTAAAAGCCTATTAACATTTTTATTGCAGGATGGCATGACCTCAATCATTCAGTTAGGTTTTTGAGTAACCATTAAGAGATGTCTCTAGAACATGTGACATGGTTTGGCTTTGTGTCCCCATCCAAATCTTCTCTTGAATTGCAATCCCATAATCCCTATGTGTTGTGGGAGGGACCTGGTGGGACGTAATTGATTAACGGGGGCAGATTTCCCCCCAGTGCTGTTCTCGTGATAGTGAGTGAGTTCTCACGAGATCTGAAGGTTTTATAAAGGGCTCTACCCTTCAGTAGGCACTCATTTTCTCTCCTGCTACCCTGTGAAGAGGTGCCTTCCACCATGATTCTAAGTTTCCTGAGGCCTCTCCAGCCATGCAGAACTGTGAGTCAATTAAAACTCTTTTCTTTATAAATTACCCAGTCTCAGGTATTTCTTCATAACAGTGTGAAAATGGACTCATATAACAGGTTCTATTTCACACTTGAAAATAAATATTTTTAAAAATCTGTCTCACTATTTTCTCTGTAAGAATGACTGAGTGTCCAAGAGGTATTCCTAAATGAGAATTTAAGGGCATGGAAAGAGAAAGTAGATATATATACATACAACTCTTAAATGCAGGAGTGGAAAATGATCTCCAAATAGCTTTAAATAGATAAAATATGCATGTTAGGAGAGCAAGAGTAAAGAGTGAGCACTATATCACTTGTTTCCTGGATTTTAAATACTTAAAACACATAAGAAGAGTGTTTAAAATACTTCAAGCACATGCATAAACACATACACATTCTAAAAGCCTAGAATGACACCTTCATCCTGTCCTTTGCCATAAGAAACTGACCTTTGCACCAATCTAGGTTCCTAGCCCAGAGATAGAAGGGAAAGATATCTCAGCAAAAGATCAAAGTAGCATGTATTTTCCCCTATAGATACTCTCGTTACTTGAATGTTGCTTAAAATGAATCTCTCCCACTTACTCTGTTCTCTAGGGCTAACAAGCTTTGTGACAATGACAGCAGCCAACCCCATTCTCCCTGCTGCCTGAAGTCCAGACAATAGCTAAATTCACCGCACCTTTCTCACTTGCTAGAAGTTACAGAGGCACTTATTACGCATTCATGAATAGACCAGTGCAATAAGAGTAGTTGCTATTGTGAGTAGTAATTCCTGCCTTTATGAAAGAACTATAGAACTGACTCACACAAAGAGACAGATTGGCATGTTCAGGATAAAGTTGTGGGAGCCAAGCCCCACGACTGCTCCCAACGAACCTCAGCACTGGAATTCACACCCCTGTGTTTTTCCCTACAACACTGGGTAGAACTGAATTGTGATACCAATAGAATATTGCAGAAATCACAGAGTGCGACGTCCGAGGCCAAGTCACGAAAGCCTTGTTTCTCCTGCATTATTCACTTTGAGAGAAGCTGCTCATCATGCATTTGGGGGAAACTCCAATAGCCCTATGGAGAGGTCCTTGGAGCAAAGAATCTAAGCCTCTTGCCAATTTCCAGCACCAACTTTTCTGCTATATGATTGAGCCATCTTAAAAGAGAATCCTCTAGCCCTAGTCAAGCTGTTAAATGACTGCAGCTTGGCTGACATGTAACAGCAACCACATGAAGAAACTGAAGCCAGGACCAACCAGCTAAGCTGCTCCTGAATTCCTGCCTCATAGGAAGGGTGTGAGAACATAAAGATTTCTTGTCATTTTAAACCACTAAATTTAGAGGTCATTATTTTTGCAGCAATAGGTAACTACTTTCAAATTGTATTTTAAATCTATCCTATGCCTTACCCATTTTCCCATCATTTCTTGCTCCACTATCTTGCCTATACTATTAATCATCCCTAACCTATCCTACCCCTAAAGTTATTATTGAAAGTATAACTCTGTTCCTGTTATTCCCCTTTTAAAAATCTCTCATGATTGTCAGTAACTTACAAGGTAAAATTCAAACATTTTTACATTATTGCAACCTGGTCACAATTTAGCTTTTCAGTTTCATCCTCCATGACTCCTTCAACATATTCTTTAAATTTGTTTATACCAAATGACTTCCCTTTTTCCAACCATGACTTGCACTTCATGCCTTTTACATTGCTCTCTCCATTCTTCACCTGAACCATCTTTGCCACATATCTCTCCTTAGAAAGATCATTTTTTAATATTAAGGACAATTGTTACATCTTCTCTAGAGTCTTCCCAGATGCTTTCCCCAATATAATTAGTTGTTCACTCATTTGTCTTCCCTCAGTACATTAAATATAATGGTGTTAGAGTAAAAGCTTAATGTATTACATTGTGTTATAGTTGATTGGATGTGTTTTTACCTCCTCTATCAGACTGTGACCTTCCTAGGGAAAAGAATTCTGTTTTAGTCATCTTTTATTCCCAGAGCTTTGACATGCTAAATGAGACATAGTAGAAACTCAATCAATGTTTGTTAAGTAAATGAATAAACAAATAGGTGAAAGTTAGAATATACTACCTCTTCTCTTCTTTTTTTATTCATTTCCTCAACATTAAATTGAGAGAATTTAAAATTCATGAGGTCCTATTTAATTTGGCCACAAGGACCTATTTATTTTACTTTTAAATTGTCTCCTAAACCCATTATCTTCGCGCTCTCATATTTCCCATTCCCTTTGTGAAACCATTGGCTGTAAAGGAGCACACAATTGTATATGATCGCAATGAAAAAAAGATTTTCAATATTGTTTAACTCTGTATGGGAGTTAGGTCAGGGAGGGAAAGAGTCAATGCCTTAACACTGACACGTAGGTGGGTCCATAGTTAGCTGCCAAAACTAAACAAATAATAAAATAACCATTAGAATGTCAGAATAATATTTTTGTGGCCCATAGAAGTTCTGGATTATTTACTAACTCAATAAACAATTGTAGTTTATGTTTAGTTATTCTAATATATTTAAGTTTCTTTATTTCCCTATCTAAGTTGATGATATTATGATTTCTTTAGAAACTATCAAAAAAACACCTTTTTGATCATACTTCAAGCCAAATCAACTGACTTGCCACACTTTAATAAACTTAACATTTGACAGTTCTTCATAATTCTTTGTGTGTTTTTGTGAATTTGTGTGTGTGTCCAAGACCTTTAAATACATTGTGTATTGATAAAAATAAGGTCATAGGCTGGGCATGATGGCTCATAGGTATAATCCCAGCACTTTAGGAGGCTGAGGTGGGAGGATTGCTTGATGCCAGGAGTTCCAAACCTGCCTGGGCAACATAGCAAGACCTCATCTCTATAAAAATATTTTTAAATTAGCTGGGCATGGTGGCACACACTTGTAGTTCTAGCTACTTTGGAGGCTGGGAGGATCCCTCGTACCAAGGAGTTGCAGCTATGATCACGCCACTCCACTCCAGCCTGAGCAACAGAGCAAGACCCTGTCTCTATAAAAACAAAGAAAATAAAGTCATAAATACTTAAGTAAAGGCAAATCCTTGCATACTCTACATACTTTTTTTAGAAATTAGAAGATTTTAAATGATGCACAGGAAATATCTAATCTCATGGCTTCAAATAATGGAATTAAATTTCTGTCTCAAGTGAGAGATATTTTCCCCATAATTACACAGGTAGAGTACACATTGAAATCCAGCTGGCCCATCCACTACATCCTCAAACTGTTGGACCCATTGAATAACAGCCTGTTGCAATTGGTACTAAAGACACACAAACACAAAAAAAGAGCATTTATGTAAAGCAGATTTAAAACAGACTTTTCACCAAAATGCCACACTCATTTCTAAAGTTTCCCAAAAGAGTTGTCTACCTTTAATTAATTAATTAAGAAAATTAAAGAGAAATTGTTTGAATGACAACCTAAGTGGTCAATAAACAAAAAATAAAATTCTGATAATGCAAAACAATATCCATTTATTCAACCAAAAATTCACTTGATGTTTTTAAACTTCTGTGTTAAATAGCACTTTCTGTTTACATAGTATTATATTATCATAGTTCCAATCTACATTTCTGAACTGTTGAAGAAAAATATAAGAACAGTCATATTTCCTATATAATATTTCCTACATTTTGTACAGAATTCTAGGTGTAAAATTCTATGTATAATTTCTGTTTCCAACTAGGACTGAATAACTGGCACTGGATTAACTATCCAGCCTGAAACAACTATAAAACTTTACAAAATATATGAAGCATCAAAGTGAGATGTTTGACAACAGGTAGCAGAGAACTGTAACCTGTGACATAAGGGTAAGCTATGAGGTGAGTCCCACAATCACCTGTGGTTTAGTCTGGAGGCACCTTCCAAATCATTGCACAAAGATGTGATGCCCCAGCAGAGCACAGCAGTTTCCTTTTTGTGCAAACTGACAAAACACTTTGTAAAATCTATATGAAAATACAAAGAACTCAAAATAGCCAAAATTATCTTGAAAAATAAGAACAAAATTGGAGTATTCACATTACCTGATTTCAAAACTTATTCTAAAAGTTATAGTATCCAAGACACAGTAATGCTGCATAAGGACAGACAGATAGGTCAATGGAATAGAATTAAGAGTCCAGAAATAGACACACAATTATATAGTCACTTTTTACAAAGACACCAAAAGGAAAGTCATTTCAACAAAAGGTATTGAAACAACTGGATATCCATATGAGGGAAAAAAACAACTTCAAATATGTCTCTCACAATACTCAAACATAATTTGAAAAAGACCATAGGTTTAAACACAAAAGCTATTATTGAGTTTTAGAAATTATTTAAATATTCTGATAAAATCCTTTTTAAATCTATGTATGGTATATATTTTCTCAAGAATATAAATGCCTACTTATTTTCTTAATGGTGCTTCTTTAATGAGCATAAGTTTTCAACTTTTATGAAGGCTAACTTATCATCTTATCCTTTTATGGTTTGTGCTTTCTGTGCCTTGTGTAAGAAATATTTGACCCCAAAATTGCAAAAATATTTTCCTATATTTTCATTACATTATAGAGGTTCAGAACAGATGGCTATGTTTAATGACTACTCTGGTATCTTCTTCAGAGGGTATTTTTGAAAATGAAGAGTTTATCAAAGGTTGCTGAGAATATTGACCTCCATGTCTAGACCAGACCACATACACAGGGGCACAAAAGACAGCTACAAATGTCAGTTTTCTATTACTTTAAGTATTACGCTTTAAAGTTTAATCCAAAGGGGAAAATAAACCTTGTAATATCTTGCTCAATTTCTTTATATACCATGAAATAAGCAATATAGAATATTCAAAATAAAAGTAAAAACAATCAAAAACAAAAAAATTTATTTGACTCACATGGCATTCTGCTGGCAAAGAAAATTGTGTTAAGGTTTATCAAATTTTCCCACCAATATTGTATTTTCAATCCAGTACCATCCTCAAGTTACGGTAGATCTTTATGTTCCTGATGTACCCTTTATCTAATTATTTAAATTACATTAAAAATGCCCAAATCTATTCAGTCATACAAACTATATCTTCCATGAGTTTTAAGGAAAGTATAAACATTTACAACTTTACAATCACATCAAATTTCAATCAACTAAGATGTAATCAAAAGTATAATTTCAGTTAATCAAAATGACGTACTTAAAACCAAAAAAGCCAGGCATGGTGGCTCAAGCCTGTAATCCCAGCACTTTGGGAGGCCAAGACAAGTGGATCACTTGAGATCAGAAGTTCAAGACCAGCCTGGCCGACATGGCAAAACACCATCTCTACTAAAAATATAAAAGTTAGCCAGGCACAGTGGCGTAAGCCTGTAGTCCCAGCTACTCAGGAAGCTGAGGCAGGAGAATCGCTTGAACCCAGGAGGTGGAGGTTGCAGTGAGCCAGGGTTGTGCCACTGCACTTGAGCCTTGGCAACAGAGCAAGATGCTGCTGCAAAAACACACACACACACACACACACAGTAAAGTATGCATTTTATTTCCCCAACGAAGAGTGTTTATTAATGACTAGTATCCATAAGAAATGCCTTCTTTAAAATCATAAACACTAAACTGTTACATATACTATTAATGTATACATGCACACTATTACATGTACTCATTATATGTATAGTATAACATATGTTTACTAGTAAATGTATGGAAAATTCATTCTGGTTATAGAATAAGGAATAAAAAGAGTTTGAATTCACTGAACATATACTGTGTGTCTCTTTCAAGTTATGATGTGTTATAGCCTGATTAACCTAATAGTGATAGACTAAGGGCACATCTCAATGAGAAACTATGGAAATATGGAGGAGCTTATTCATTCATGTATATCCATCTGGTGGTATATAACCTTTGTATTCTTGATTGCTGACTCAGCAGAAAATTAGAGTGTTACTTAAGCCAAATTAGAGTCACCACATGCACCAATCCATAAACTTGGACTGGCCTTTGAAATATGATCCAGCTAGTAAGCACCCAGATTTCTATTAGATCTGGGGAACACAAAGATAAATAAGACACAACTTAAACCCTCTAAATGAAATGACTCTCAAATATTCTGACTGAAACCAATTAAACTGGGACAAAGACCCACAGCTAATTTATCTGAAATTTGATTTACAAACAAATTTTGGGAGCATTATGTACTAACATTCTTCAGCAAGAGAGCTATAAATAATTCATTTTACACAAGAATCGATTTGTGCTTTTAAGTCTAACTATTGCAATATTATGGATCAAAATTCTTGCTAATGCTCCTATGCATTGCTGCATTCTATTGGATTAGGTAAACCACTGAAAATTGGTAAGTCATTGATAAAATGACATTAAAATATCAATGATGTATAATTTAAACCCAAAAATAGTATTAATTTAAAAACTACAACTAAGTGATGATAAAATGGTAAAAGTATCCTTTCTGGAATCACTGAGAATCACAACTAACAAGCATGTCTTGGGAAAAATATAATTCTAAGATAATGTAATATGTAATACTAACATACAGTTTATGATGCAAATGTCAGTAATCCTTATAATTCTTTTCATAAAATATCCTTTGCGTTTATCCATTTAACAAATTTATTGAGATTCTTACATGTACTAGACACTATACACTATACTCGATGCTGGGGGTATAACAGCAAAAATAGAACAAATATAAATGATCATGCTATCAAGGTACATATTATAAGAGGAAAAATAATCAACCAACCAATCATGAAGACGTACAAAATGAAACATTATGAAATTATATGTCTATGTAGAGAGAGAGAGGCTTTATGTATATGTATGCATACATATATATGTATATAAACACACACACTAAGGGACTTTGGCTTAATCACAGGGTCAGATGAAGCCTCCTGAGGAAATGGTCCTTGTGATAAGATGTAAAAGTTAATTGAAGAAGATTGGGCCAGGCACAGTGTCTCAATCCTGTAATCCCAGCACTTTGAGAGGCTGAGGCAGGCAAATCACTTGAGGCCAGGAGTCTAAGACCAGCCTGACCAACATGGCGAAATCCTGTCTCTACTAAAAGTACAAAAATTAGGTTGTCATGGTGGCACACGCCTGTAGTCCCAGCTACTTGGGAGGCTGAAGCACGGGAATTCCTTGAACCCAGGAGGCACAGATTGCAGTGAGCCAAGATTGCACTACTGCACTCCAGCCAGGGTGACAAAGCGAGACTGTCTCAAAAAAAAAAAAAAAAAAAAAAGGTTACATTCACTTAGAACATCAGAAAGAGCATGTGCAATGTCTGGGGTAGAGCCAGCTTGGGGAACACAGTAAAGTCAAGGAAAGCCTGCATGGCTGCAGGAGGCAGTGAGAGGCAAAGCACAGTGTGGAATGAGAATGGAAAACTGGGTTAGAAAGACAATATGCAAGGTTTGTAGGCTTTTTTAAGGATTAACATCTAACAAAATGAATTGTTTCAATTTAGCATTTAGTTTACAGAATATCCTGGTGACATTGTGAGTAAGCTAGAAGAGAAATTAGCACCTACAAGAAATGCTTTGTGTCTCCCTTTTGGGGAGATGGTGAGTATATTTTTACGTTTAAGATATAGTTGCATTATGCTGCATGACATAGTTATTATTGCCTAAATGTGTATAGTTCAAATTTGGATGATGTGGACTCTGCTAGATAATGTGTGTTGATACTCAATGGGATAATATGTAATCCCAAGGGCCATATAAATATAATACATATTGCATGTTTTAAAATATACATTGATGGTGTCATGAATATGTCATCAAAGATATTCAAAGTCATCCTTGCCTGTCTAAGTAAATACTTCCCTCTATCACAAGAATTAAGAGCCTAAAAACTGTATTTGCCAGACACTCTTACAAGAAATTTTCTGGCTTAAATTCTGCCAAGAAGATGCACTCTCATAAAATGTGGAAGTTTGAAAAGAAAGAGAAGCATTGTCCTCCTCCAAAAGCAATGCATAAATCATGTCTTAACTATGAACAAGACTTGAGAGCAGATAGCTTATTTTGGAGTTCATCCAGAAGCAGATAGCTTATTTTGGAGTTCATCCAGAAGCAGAAGAGGTGGAAAAGTGACACAAGGAAGGGAAGAAAGCCAATAAAGGGACATCGACATATGGATTACAGCTGTAGTCAACTGAGGCTCAATCCTGCTGGAAACCCTTGGAGGGATTATATAGAATAGACTTCAGAATTGTTCCACTTTGAGTAAGGAGCTGCCATGTTCATTCACCAACTTCTGATCCTCAGTGGTTGAAGGTTGCTCCTGGAGCATTCATTTTCTGACACTCATGTCCTGCCCCACATGCAGCATGTCTGTACAGCCAGATAAAGCCCTCAGACAGAGAGACATAGCTTCTGAATGTATAGGAACTGATCCCACAAAGCTTCAAGGGGTATTTTAGAGGGACCAAGATCTATAATGAGTACAGAGCTCTTAGAACTCACTTCAGCCCTGCAGGAGGTTGAGATTATTGGCATCAACTTTATGATTCCTGCATTTCTGGGTTCTCTAAATACCAGAGCACTTTCTTCTGATGTTTCCTGCCTCTGATTTCCAACCATGTTGTGTCTAATTTCCTGCATTAAATACCTTCTACCTAAAGTGGTTTCTGTTTTCCTGACCATACTAGCTGATATGGGCAGGATAGGAATAAAGATGTGGAGATATTCAAGAAATATTTAATATCTAAAAAAAATCACCTCAGTCAATAATTACATGACAGAAAGGTGAAAGAGGAAAAATCTATAATGATTAAAGTAGAATAGAAGAAATACATTTGTTCATATTAGACTGAGGGGCAAGGTGAGGGAAATAACTATTTTTCAGATATGTAGAGTTTGATGAAACTTCAATACACTTAATGGGAATTATATTTAGGAGGCAGTTTGATAGATGCATGAATCTGCATTTCAAAAGAGATGTTGGGTTGGTGTCATAGATTTAGAAATCTGAGTTCCAACAATATTTGATACTAGGTAAGATTTCCTATGAAGACTATTTAAAACAAGAATAGATACAAAAATTGAAGGTGCAAGTAAGGGAGTACCTGGGGAGAAAATTGAGGAACTATCAGTAAAATGTAAAAAAAAAAAATAGAAAAGAAGGCAAGGAAGAAGAAAATTTCAAGACTGACCACAGTATCAAATAGAACAGATCTGGAGCGAAAAAAGAAAACCAGAGAGAGAGATTCTAAAGTATCCTTTGAAATGGACAACAATTAGATCATTGGTAATTGAAGCAAAAGCATTCTCAGTCGTATAATTGGAACAACATTTGACAGAAATAGGTTGAAATTTTTAAATTTAGCTGTAACAGCAAGAGAACAAGGGAGGTTACTAGAAAAAATACATATATGTGTAAATATATGTATTATGAGTTCCATAACAAATTTTTGTGGTATTCATTTACCTATCTGTATATTCAACTTCATAAAAACACTATAAATACAAATACTTATTAACTTTTTAAATATTTATTCAATATTGTTTCAGGTTTTTTTGAAGACTTTGTTATTTCTTTTACAAAAGAATCATTTTGTCTTGATTTATATCTGGGTGGTCATTTTACATGTACAAGTTTTCCTTAAGTTTAAGTAATATTAAATAAAAGTTTGTTCTTTCTTACATACTCTAATTATTTAGCTTCTATGCTACTTCCATGTTGAAAGTGATAAAGCTTTTAATACACGAGAGCTGCCTACTAGAAGCTCAGAAATGCTTGTGTTAATTGAGAATCTGTCAGTATGTTACTCCTGGATGCACGTGGATAAATCATACTGGTATTAGTAGGATTACAATAATGCAATGCAATAAGGCTTTATAGCTCTTTATTTTTAACACAATTTATGGCTTGTGGCACACAATACTACTTAAAATGTGAATTTAGAAAATCCTATGCTAAGCACAGTGGAAGCAGCATTTTTTTTCCTGTTTTAGAATTTACATCTGCAGTACTCAAAAAATTCCACGGGTCTGTCATCAATAAACAGTACTAGATTATATGCTAAACACCGGAGATACAAGGATCAGAGAGATATGCCTTAGGACTTTTTTTTCAAACCACAGCTTGACACCAATTAGAGATTTGTTAAATCAGTATCTTAGGTTGCACTGATGTTTCTAATGGGATGGAAAGGAAGGAATGACAATGGAATGGGATGGAAAATATTTGTATACATTACCTATTACAAATATAAATATTATTTCATGAAATTGAATTTCAGTTTTATACATTACTCATGTAAGGATGTGTTTGGTGATAGACATGCAAATAGAGCATTTCAAAGTAATAATATAAGTGCTATGATGAAAAGATATTCCAGTCATATATAAGCTAGAGAAAAGGAATTTAACCCAGCCTGCAGAGACACAGGAATCTTTAAGAAGGAAATAAATGCAGTATTTACCAGTTATACTAATCAACATCAGGTTATTCATTAAATAAAATCCTAAATGTATTGTGGAAGAACAATTTGAAGTGGTGCTATTGGAAATATTTTTATGCCTTATAAAATTCTGTAAAATACTGCTTAGATATTAAGCTACAATGACGTGACCGTTAACCCCACTGAAAAATAGTTATAGCCAGTTATGGCAGCCTGTGCCTATAAATCTTAACGATTTGGGAGGCTGAGGTGGGAGGATGGCTTGAGACCAGGAGTTCAAGACCACCCTGGGCAACATAGTGACATCCTATCTAATCAAAAATAAAATAAAATTAGCCAGGCATGGTGGTTCAAGCCTGTAGTCTTTACTACTCAAGAGGCTACGGCAGAGGATTGCTTGAGTCCCGGAGTTCAAGGCTGCAGTGAGCTATGATCACAGCCCAGATGACAGACCAAGACTTTGTCTCTAAAAGAAAAAAAAAAATTAAACAAAATACTAATATAATAATTTTTTCCACAATTTTCGTTTTACAGTTCACTTTTCTTTTTTTTTTTTTTCTTTTTTTTCTTTTTTTGAGATGGAGTCTATGTCGCCCAGGCTGGAGTACAGTGGCACGATCTCAGCTCAATACAACCTCGACCTCCCAGGGTCAAGAGATTCTTCTGCCTCAGCCTCCTAAGTAGCTGGGATTGCATCTGGCTAATTTTTGTATTTTTAGTAGAGATGGAGTTTCACCCTGTTGGCCAGGCTGGTCTCAAAACTCCTGACCTCGGGTGATCGCCCATCTCAGCCTCCCAAAGTGTTGGGATTACAGGCATGAGCCACTACACCCGGCCTAGAGTATACTTTTCAATTTATAGTTAAAAATATGTCTTGAAAGAAATAATATGTTACTCCTATTTGGATTTTTTTCAAATTAACTTTTTTACTATTTAAAGTCGGTAGCTCTATATTAAGAAGAGGAAGCATAAATACTGAATGCAGCATACAAATTTGAAACATTTACATTAGGTTTCAGAACATTTTCACCAATGTTCTATGGAACAATGGACATATTCTATGTTCAATGGACATACTCACCTTGATTCTATCTTTGATTTTTTTTACAATTCTGCAAGGCCTCTAAGTAATAAAATGCTACAGGTTTCAATAACCAGTTACATGGTGATGATACTCAAGTCTATATTCAGTTCCAGGTCTGCATTTTCCAGTATTGAACAGCTCCTTTTGTATATTCCACAAATACCTCAAAATCAGCCATCTTCTAAATAAATTTATTATTTTATACCAAAAATAAGATTCCCTATGTACAGTAGAGTACATAACCAGCTACATGGTTAGTAGCACCATCATCTAACTAGTCACTTGAGCAAGAAAACTAGTAGTTATCTGAGATTCTCTCCTCTCCATTATATTACCATTTTCAATTAGTTAATAAGACTAGAGGATTTTCCAAACTCACTTTACCCCTCCCTCCCTCCCTCTTCTTTATTCACCTTCCACTGCTTTAGTTCAACTCCTCACTTACACAAATTTAGTATCCTCCCTACCTCCCATCTTCTTCTCTAACTCAACCTCTTCTCTGCTGTCAGAGTAACATTTCTGTAACAGAAATTAAACTACGTCATTCCTCTACTTAAAATTCTGTAATGGCTCCTTATTTCTGATAAAATAAGATCCTTAGTATATAAGGCCCTTCTACTACCTACTGCCTTGTCTCAAAAACAGTAATTCTATCTTAACATCATTATATCTGCAGCCCAACTCTTTAACAAGCTTACTGTTGGTACCTGCTTTCTAGCCACAACTCCCATCACCCTTTCTGCCTCACATGATGCACATCATTTTTCTAGCAGGACTAAATCATCCGCCAGTGCCAGAGGACATAAATCTATCTCAAGCTGTGACTTTTCACAGGCTGGTCCTTTACCTGCTGTTACAGGTTTCTTTTTACAATTCATGCTCCAAGACTCAGTAAAATGTTCCTATATGGTTTCATGCCTTTTTTCCTAATTTTTTTGGATTTTTTTCCAAAATTTCCAACTTTTCAAGACAAAATTAACTATTGCCTCTTCTCTATTACTGTTGCCCTTTGTAGATTTATTATTATTATATTTATTATTAGTATTTTATCAACATAATTGATTTGATTATTTTAACACTTATAATATTGCTGTAACTGCTCAGGTTTTTAACACCACTCCTAGATATTGAACCTTCAAAGTTCAGGATTCTATTCATTTTTATATCTCCAGCATCCATCACAGTCTGGCTCCCAGGAAGTGAACTTAATAAAGGTCTGTTGAATAAACATATCAACATGAGACAAAAATAATATAATTAAGTGATTGGTTGTTACTTTAAATGTTCTCCTCTGAAAAGACATTATGATTAGGGTGTGTGATCATTAGGCTACATCCAAATTAATCTTGGAGATGATCATTGTTGTCATATGTTTATATGCAATCAAAATATTATGGTTATTAGGTTGCTTTTGTCTTTTCCATATCAGAGAGACAAATTTCAACTTTGTCAGGATTTTTTTGTACACCACATCATGTACTTTGCAGCATGGAATATTCTTTTTCAACCCCTAACAGCAAGGGGTAAGGAGGTGGACATAAGAAAGGCTAACTGGGTATGAATGGATCTTGGGACAATTATGCCTCTCTCCATGGCTTGGTTAACAGGACCCTCGACATTTTGCTCATGATCCATTTATCAGACTGTAATTTCTAGTATTCACTTTCTTCCTTCATGGAAATCCAAACTGTTTATCTTTAGGTGCTTACCTTAAAAACAAAAGTTGCTCAGGCTGGGTGTGGTGGCACACTCCTTTTTTGGAGGAGCATTTTGGGAGGCATGGTGGGCAGACTGCTTGAGCCCAGGAGTTTGAGACCAGCCTGGGAAACATGGAGAAACCCCGTCTCTACAAAACAAAACAAAACAAAACAAAACAAAAGTTAGTCAGCCTGGTGGCATGCATCTGTGATCCCAGCTACTCAGGAGCCTGATGTGGAAGAAACACCTGAGCCTGGGAAGTCGAGGCTGCAGTGAATCGTGATTGCACCACTGTACCTCCAGCCTGGGTGATGGAGTAAGACCCTATCACTAAATAAATAAATAAACTAAAATTTTTTTAAGTTGCTAATCAAATAGGATTGGACCACAAACCCATGAGTGAGCCCAGCTAACATTAAGTAGACCCAACCAGCCTACCCATACATTCACAAGCAAAAAATCAGTGCATGTTTTATGTCACTGCTATTTTGTGGTTGCTTATCTCATAGCATTATTGTGGCAATGGATAGCTGAAACAGAATCCTAGTTCAGAAAGTCTCCATTTAAAGTATATCAGTAACAGGTATTTGTGAGAGTTTGCCAGCCCTTTAGTATCCATTTATAGCAATCTTTGGAGAGATGTAGATTTGCCTTCTCTTCTCCCACTGATGGGAGACCAGGCACAGTAGGCAATATAAAAAGAATTAGACCTGAATGTCTGGAAAGCAAAGTTTTAGCTGTGGCTGTACTACTAGGTAATAGGGGCCTCAGACAAGTTAAAATAAGATAATATTAAGATTACAGTTGTTCCCAAATCTGACTATAAAAGTACTGGAGAAATTTTCCAGTGACATTGTTTTTGACATAAATTCCCAGTAGTTGAGAGGTGGTACTATAAAAAAGCTTTTAAAAGTTGGTTTTCTCCAAGATTAGGGGTCTCAAATCCTCATTTGTATTTGCAAGTTATTTTTATGGGTCATTCCAGATTATTTTTTATCATTCTTTTCTTTGGTGAGCTATTGGTATGAATAATATTACTTAGAAAATAAGTGGTGCATTAACACCAAAAAATGAATACAGCCCCTCTCTAATGATGAATTAACCACTCCAATGTGAAAAGGTCTACGTATTTTCTAAGTAAAATGGTGTTTACAATCTACAGTCTGGTTGTGATAGGCAGAATTCTAAGATTTCTGGTCCCTGGTGTATACAAACACCTTCTCTCATTCAAACAAACACTAATCTAGGTGCTAGTGTGAAAGCATTTTATAGATGTAATTAAGCTCCCAAATCAGTTGACCTTAAAGTAGAAAGACTACAATCGCAGAGAGTCTGGCCTAATCACATGAGCCCTAAAAAGGATACAGGTTCTTCCTGATAGAAAAGATTCAAAGCATCAGAGGACTCCATGTCAGGGAGATTATCTAATGCTGGCTTTGAATATAGAGAGGGCCACAGAGCAAAGAATGCAGGTGGCCTCTAGGAGTGGAGAGCAGCCCCTAGATGACTGTCAGCAAGGAAATGTGGACCTCAGTACTACAACCACAAGAAATTAAATCTTGCCACAACCACATGAGCTCCAGACAAGAAGACAGCTAAAACAACATCTTGATTTTAGCTTTCTGGGACCTTCAGCTAAGCCATGGTCAGACTTCTGACCTATAGCAGTGTGGGATAATAAATGGCTATTTCTTCAAGCAGTAAAGTTTGTGGAAATTTGTTGTACAACATTACAAACCTAACACACTAATATAAAGGGTTCTGTATTTGAATTTTGGAATTTAGGAAAGCTGAGTTCCTGGGTCCATTACTGTAATTGATTAGATAGCCTAAAACAAGGCAATGGCTTTCCTTAATGCCTTCCCTTAGCCTGTAGAATCCCATAACAAAGCAGCTTAATATTACACAAAGTAATATATTCAGAATTTAAATACCTCCTTAAAACAAATGAAGAAATAAAATATTCACTTTGTTTTTCTTTTCTTACATTGTGAAGAAACCCTCCTATCTGTCATAAAAATGACTTGATTTTAATTAGGAGTCTAACAAAAAAAGTAACTACAATATTCCAAAAAAAGCTCAGCCATCAGTTCTGGCAAACATTCTATTAATAAATGATGTTACTAGTATTTTATGTATTTAATTTTAATGCTTCTGAAATAATTATTGATATTATAATTTATTATTTAAGTCTACTATTCTATAAGTAAATCTAGGTTAATCTGGCAGAAACCACTGCTCTGAACTCAGTGGAAAAAAAGGAGAGAGAGAAATCTATTCAGTTTACCTTGTAAAATACTCTGAGCAATCTCTTTAAAGCACACATACAAAAATAAGAATTTAGAATTTAACAATTCAGAATTTCAGCGATTTTCATTTAGAATTTCAGCAATTTACATTCTTTTAATAATTGCTTCAGTGTTGATGTTATTAAAATAAAGTACCTGCATTTGCCGTGATGAAGTATCAACACAAGTCATTTGTTTTACAAAAGGTATTGGCTGCCATCTCTTGGACTGTGTGAGCATTGTGCTTCAAAAAGAATAAACAAATTAAACCCTCAGCCTTTGCAAAAATTTCTTCACAAAAGAAATTAAAAAAAAAGGGTAAATAGTTGAGCAGCAAACAAATATTAATTGCATGTATTTGATTATTTCACTTAGAAATATGACTTACGTATGTGGTTAATTTTTCTTGGATGTGTTTTTAAAAGGTTCCAAACAGGAGGCAAATAAATGTATACATTATCCTAATTTTAGATTTTATGTTTTTATTTAAAATATTATTTGCACACTTTCGCTTAATGATTTTTCCATCTTATTCTATAGTTATGGCTACAACACTAGTCACTTCTCTCTTTAATATATGAGTTAAGATGCCAAGTCTGATTCCTTTCTTCTGAACCTAATTGACAGTACAAATCCTTCAGAGATAAATAATTATGGTTTCTCACTAGAATCAAGTTTATTTTCATCTTACAGATATCATGTGGTTGAAACTAATAGGACAAAGAGAACGCATAATTATTGATATAAAACTAAACTACACTCATTTTATGGAAGTTAGTGATAAAAACTCACATTTCAATCTTCTCTCCATTCATGATTGATTCTGTATGGCATCTGTACATACTTTTTTAAATTTTATAAATTAATGATTTTCTAAAAGAAGAAAGTATTTGAGAAGACTCAGTCTCTAAATATATATTTAATTTTACCTATAAGATACCTAACGTGAAAGACTATAAAAGTAAAAACCAAAAAATATTAAAAACAAAGGCAGTTTTTCTGTCATATAAAAGGAAATTGTATCACAACCTACAAATAACCAAATGTAAATTAAATGAGTCTGTTTTTATAGTAATAACTGTGAATAAATGCAAACATCATACTCCCATCGGAGCTCACTATGTATGTGAGAAGTAGAAACCTCCCTTGGCAATTATTGTGTAGTAACAGTGTGTAGTTTTGTAATAGAACATTTTGTTACTTTTTAAAACTTTGGGTTTCTATTATTAAATGTTCTATTAAACAATTTGAGATAGTAAAAAGAAAACCATTTAATTGCTTCTGAGGTTGTGAAAACTCCTTGGGTATTTGAAATGATCTAACTTTAAAATAATTATTATTATGTTGTTAAGAATTGAGTGTTCATGTAATTCATAATTATTTGCCTTCTCACCAGGCAGATCATCTAGGATGAAATTACAGAAAAATTAAGGAATGGTGTATCAGATATACAAGCAGTTTTGAATTCAAATTTGATTATTTAAGTAGTAAAACTCACATGGCTTAATTTCTTAATTACCTAGGCAAAAACTTCAATTGAAATACCAAATATGTGGAAAGAAGAAAATATATGAATACAAAGAGAATCCTGACTCTTCTCACCAAGAGAAGAACAGGGTTGATGTTGCTGGTTTAGAGCTGTAAAGTTGTGACACCTGGTGGATATTGTTGAAAAGGCACGTGATACAGCAAAAGAAACTACTGACAGAGTAAACAGACAACCTACAGAATGGAAGAAAATATTTGCAAACTATGCATCTGACAAATCTATAAGTAACTTCAAACAAATTTAGAAGAGAAAAATAACCCCTTAAATAGTGGGCAAAGGACATGAACAGACACTTCTCAAAAGAAGACATACATGCAGCCAACGAGCATATGAAGAAAAGCTCAACATCACTGGTCATTAGAGAAATACAAATCAAAACCACAATGAGATACCATCTCACACCGGTCAGATGGCTATTATTAAAAAGTCAAAAAATAACAGATGCTGGCAAGGTTGTGGAGAAAAGGGAACCTTTATACACTGTCGGTGGGAGTGTAAATTAATTCAACCATTGTGGAAAACAGTATGGCAATTCCTTAAGAGCTAAAAGGAGAACTACCATTCCACCCAGCAATCCCATTACTGCGTATATACCAGAGGAATATAAATCATTCTATCACAAAGACACATGCTCATTAATGTTCACTGCAGCACTATTCACAATAGCAAAGACATGCAATCAACCTAAACGCCCATCAATGACAGATTGGATAAAGAAAATATGGTACATACCTTGGAATACTATGCAGCCATAAAAAAGAATGCGATAATGTCTTTTGTGGGAAAATAGATGGAGCTGGAGGCTATTATCCTTAGCAAACTAATGCAGAAACAGAAAACCAAATACTGCATGTTCTCACTTATAAGTGGGAGTTAGATGATAAGGACTTATGAACACAAAGAAAGAAACAACAGACACTGGGATCTACTTGACAGGAGAGGGTGGGAGAAGGGGGAGGAGCAGAAAAGATAACTAATGGGTACTGGCTTAATACCCCAGTGATGAAGTAATATGCACAACAAACCCCTGTGACACATGTTTACCTATGTAACAAACCTTCACTTGTACCCCAAAACCTAAAATAAAAGTTAAAAAAAAAGAGAAAAGGCATGTGATAGCCATGTGCAGTTAAATTCAGCAGCCAAGAGCCCCTTGTGGCCATTGAGCACTTGAGGTGCAGCCAGCCAAAATGGAGATGTAGTATTCAAAGACCTTGTATTTAAAAAAATACATAACATCTAATAATATTTTATATTGGTTACATGTTGAGATGATAATATTCTGGCTATATTTATTAAATAAAATATATTAAAATTGATTTCACCTGTTGTTCTCTTAATTTTTCCTATTTGGCTACTAAATTTTAAAGTTATATATGTGGTTCACATTTGTGGTTTATATTTCTATTGGATAGTGCTGTGATAAAATCTAAGGCTTAAATACTATTAAGGTATAAAATTTCTCAGTGTCTTTTTGAGAATAGGAAAAAATGTATGTAATGTATGATTAACACATGGTAGACAAAATTTTAACATGGCTTCCACTGGTCCACATCCTTTTATACCTCCCCACTGGGGTAGGCAGTTTCTGTAAATAGAATGGGATTTCATTCCCTTCAATGAGGGTATATTGTATGGCAACGGTAAAGGGATTTTTGCAGATGTAATTAAGGTTTCTAATTAGTTGACTTTGAGTTAATCAAAAGGGAGATTATGCTGGATGGGGCCTGGCCTAATCAGATGATTTCTTAAAAGACACTCAAAGCAGCAGCAGACACTCACCTACCGGCCTATAAGAAGCAAACTGCCATGTTGTAGGGAAAGCCACGGCCTCCCAAAATGCTAGCGGTATTACAGGCATGAGCCATCTCACCCAGCTGTGTTTCTTCTCTTGACCAGGGATTGCAAAGATGCACACCTAGGCTTCCCTCAATTGCATGTTGTAATTATAGGGTGTTACACATCTCATTTTTGTTATACCTGCCTGTGTCTGCTGATATTAGGTCAATTGATCTGTTTTCTCATATCCTTGCATTTTGGCTTCTTATTTTTGGAAGAGGCCTTTTTTCCCTTAAATTAGTTTTTACTATGTCAACACATTTCCAAAATACTATAAGACCTACTTTTATATTAAATTAATTTCTTGTTACCCTAAGGCAGAGTTAGTTGTTCTTGGCACTATAGTTTCAGAACACTTTGCAGAGTTCTGTCACAGAATTTACCATGTTGTATAGTAACTACTTCATGTCTAGATCTACCATTAAATTAAGAATAGGGGCCACACCTTATTCAACATTGCTTCCCTAACATGTGGCAGGCAATAAAATAAAACAAAATAGAATATACTATCAATTTGAATTAAAACCTCAGTGAACTTCATCAAAACATTTAAAACAAACCTGCATTATTTCCAGTAGTAAACTTCCTTCCCTCTGCAATAAGCTGATTATTTCATTGGTTGAACTAGATCTACAATGGGGTGGTGTGACAAACGGGAAATTGGGGAAGGGGAGGGAGGAGTGGGCGTGGGTTACAATTGTTTTGTGTCTTCTTCCCCCTGCCCTCCACACCCCTATGCCTAATCAACTAACCACTGTCATTGTCTAAGGTTTCAGGGCCAGAACCTCTTAAACAAGTTATTTAAGAAGTTAAGAAGTTGTCAAAAACATGACTTTCCTGCAGGTGAATTTGATGTTTTAGATTACAGAAATTGAAAGTGAGAGTAGGTAAAAAGAAGAATATAGTTCTTAAGGGAAAGAAAAGATTAAAACTATGCTCCTATTTTCCACAGTGAAGGTCGTAAGTGTCCCTGAGGTATTTTGGTTAGCTTCACTTCTCATAACTGGTGATATTTATTTTCATAATTACAGTGTAGAAAGGTTTTTTTAAAGGGAACATTTTCTGACTCCTATATTTATCTGAGTTATTATCTTTCTATGAGACTAGCTATTGTTTGAGCCCATCTCAGCCAAGTTTATTGGCAATTCCAGTCTATTTGCCAACAACTTAAGCACTTATTTTAAACTAAAGTACACCCCAATCCTTAGATGAAATCCTGCCTCAGGTTCATAACGCCAAATCAATAGAATCATTCAAATCCAAGGTTAACCCTTATCTCAGAACCAAGCTCATTCCTATTGATTAAACTTTTATTTTTGTCTTATTATGAAGAAGAGAAGGACCTTGGAAGTGGCTGCAGAAAGAAGGGTGCAATAAACAATCCATTTATGTCCCTTTGAATCAATCGATTTATGTCCCTATGAATCAATTAATTCATATAATTTTTGCTTTCAATTTTATTCCAAATATAACAGTATGTCTCCTTGTCTATAAGAATTATTTTTTCCTGATTGATGGAGTTTTTCAAATACCAACTATTATCAGTGTTTTTAAAAAAATGCTGGGGGAATAAGAGGAATGAGAATAAAACAGACATGTAGCACATGAAACAGTCACAGCAGATTTCTATAAAATTAGAGAAAAAAAAGTTTTTGAATGTTTAAAGAAATAATCTGTTTTTCTGTATGGAGAGTCCTTAAATAGCTAAAAGTAGATCAATCATTCAATCTGGTGATCCCCCTATTGGGTATCTACCCAAAGGAAAAGTCATTATATGAAAAACACACTGCACACATATGTTTATAGCAGCACAATTCACAATTGCAAAGATGTGGAACCAACCTAAATGCCCATCCACTAATGAGTGGATAAAGAAAATGTGGTATATATGCATGATGGAATACCACTCAGCCATTAAAAGGAATGAAATAATGTCTTTTTGCAACAACTTGGATGGAGCTGTAGGCCATTATTCTAAGTGAAGTAACACAGGAGTGGAAAATCAAAAACCATATGCCCTCACTTGTAAGTGGGATCTAAGCTATGAGTAAATAAAGGCATACAGAGTGATATAATGGACTTTAGAGACTCAGAAGTAGGAGGGTGGGAAGGGGGCTAGGGATAAAAAGCCACACGTTAGGTATAATGTGTACTACTCTGGTGATGGCTACACTAAAATCTCAGAATTCACCACCATATGGTTCATCCATGTAACAAAAAGCCACTTGTACCCCAAAAGCTATTGAAATAAAAAAAAATGCTGTATACCTTAAGTAAATACAATTTTGTTTTTAAAAAAATCTGTTTTTAAAAGAATTTTAGTTTACAAAACTTGGCACTAGCAAATGCTTGATGTTTTTATTCTCCCTATCTTTTCCTTGTAGACATTTTGATATACTTTTTATTTTGTCTATGATGACAAAAGCAAATATACAGGTAACCATAATAATAAAAGATTTATAGAGCAAAACTAAAGTTTTTCAGAGAAGAAATTCTGCCTCAAGACTGCAGTATCAATTCTTGCCTGAATTTCCATCCTTCTGCCCTGCCCTACAAATTTTCAGACTCATCAGCCCCCAAAAACACATGAACCAATTCAAAAATAAAGAAACTAATTAATTAATTTTATATCCCTGGAGAACCCTCACGGATAAAATAGGTATGAATGGTATTTTCACCTACAAACAGGTATGCAAGAAATATCAAATTTATTTTATTTAAATCAAATTAATTCCAACTCCAAGTGTCCATCACATAGGCCAGCAGGAAATTCAACCTAGGTCCTAAGAGGTCACAAGCACCCTTTCATCTTTCAATATCATGTTCTCCTTTGATATCTCATTTTCCAAGGTCACTTAGTCGCTGCTATAATTTCAATAGTTGTACCCTCCAAAATTCATGTTGAAATTTAATCCACAATGTGGCAGTGTTGAGAGGTGGGTCCTTTAAGAGGTGAATGGGTCATGAGGGCTCTGCCTTCATAAATACATTAACATATTCATGAATCAATGGGTTAAAAGGTAAATGGATTACTAGGTTATCATGGGATTGGAATTTGTGGCCTTATAAGAAAAGCAAAAAAGACCTGAGCTACCATGTTAGCACATTCAGCCCCCTCACCCTGTGCCACTTTGAGACTCTGCAGAGAGCCCCCACCAGTAAGAAAATCCTCACCAGATGCAGCCCCTCAACCTTGGACTTCTCAGCCTCCACAACCATAAGAAATAAATTCCTTTTCTTTACAAATTATCCAGTTTCAAGTATTCTGTTATAAGCAACATAAAACAGACTAATACAATCAGTCCCTAAAGGAAGACAGCTCTGCTCATCCTATGTCAAACCTCGGTGCAGGAATATTTGTCAAAGCAGACAGTCCCATTGCCCTGGGCCCAGGAGAAACACAAAGTAAAACCACTCAAATGTCTTGCCAGTTCCTGCGGTTACTGTCAGGGAATATAGTGTAGATCACCACTATTCTTGGGAGTCATAAACCTCTAGTCTCAGTTTTGGAGAATTAATCTTCCCTCACTCATTTCCATCAAAGGAATTCAGCTTTCTCCTCTATCCTGAATATTTTTCAGAAGCTCTCTCCATCAAACAAAATCTAAGAAGGCAAGTTATTGACAAGCAACATCTCCTATCAAGTTATAAAAATTCGTCTTGAGAAAGAACAAAGACAAAATTTTCTACCAGTAATGGAGTATAAACATCAGAGGAACAAAATTCAATGTATCAAAAAATGATCATATTCAGTGATATGTTAACCAACAAGCTCTGTGGGAAAGAGGGAAAAAGAACTCTAATTTGTAGGATTTGCCTGCTTCCGTGTTGTAAATGTTCCCATTGCAGATGATTTCAAGATAACCATGTGAACTGAACACAGAGTTGGAAAGAGATGTTCAGTAGCACATAATTATGTAATATGCCTACTACATAGATACAATAGACATAACCTCAAGAGCATGGATAATGCTGATATGTATTACCTTTGTTAACAATACAAATTATTTTCTTGTACATTTGAATTATTTAGTTTTTTAATAATGGCTTTTTCATGGCTGGGGCACACAATTTCTGAAAATTTATCAATCCACTTTTATGAACCAATACTAGCTACAAAAAATGTCAAAAGTCAAATGGCAAGCTGCAGTACAACATTGATCTTAACTACACAATGAAAGACCACAAGCATGACTTTGATAAGAACACTGTTGCTATGCTGTGAATGTCTGTATTCCTCCAAAATTCACATTGAAACTTAAACCCCAAGTTGATGGTATTTAGAGGTTGGGCCTTTTGGGCAGTGATTAAGTCATGAGGTCTCTGTCATCATGAGTGGGATTAACTCCCTTTTAAAAGAGACTTCACAGAGTTGCCTGGCCCATCCATCTCTTTTGCAATGTAAGGACATAGCATTGTCTCTTCTGCCATGTGAGGACACAACAACAAGGCACCACCTTGGAAGCAAAGAGCAAATTCTTACCAGAGGCTGGTGCCTTGACCTTGGACTTCCCAGCCTCCAGAACTGTGAGAAATAAATTTCTGTTATAGTCTATTATTTATAAATTACCTGTCTGTGGTATTTTGTTATAGTAGCAGGAATAGACTAAGACTACCCGTGTAATGAAAATTGGCTCAGCCTCTGTAAACAAGGTAAGTAGACCTAAAGTTTTTTTTTCACTTCTTCAGGACAGACAGACAAATCTGGCCTGCTCAAATGAGAACAGCCCCCCAGGCCATGAGATCAACTTGTTGCTTACCATTTATAACAGCTGCACTCAAACTTCTTGTTCTCATGACCATTTTGAACTCTTAAAAACATTGGGAAACCAAAGAGCTTCTGTTTATGAGAGTTAATCTCTCAATACCTGCCATATTAGAAATTAATTCTGAAATGTTTCATTAATATTTATTCATTTTTAAATAACAATAGTAAACAAATAGGTTGACATGTTTAGTACATTGGAATTTACATAAGAGCATATTTTATGAAAAATAACTATATTTTCCAGAAAAATAAAGTAATAAGAAAGGTAGCATTGTTTCACAATTTTTCAAATCTCTTTAATGTCTCTCTTAATAGAAAACAGTTGGAAAATGGATTAACATAGTCTTATAGTCCATGAGGATCTGAATATTGTCAACAACCACTTAAGTGAACTTAGAAGTGGATCTTCTCCTATTCAAGTCTTCAGATAAGATCACAGCCCTGGCAACCCCTTGATTGCAGCCAGAAAGCCAGAAGTCACAGTAAGCCAAGAGCAGATTTCTTTTTTTTTTGAGACAGAGTCTTTCTGTGTCACCCAGGCTGGAGTGCAGTGGTGCAATCTGGGTTTACTGCAAGCTCCGCCTCCTAGATTCACACCATTCTTCTGCCTCAGCCTCCCAAGTAGCTGGGACTACAGGCACCCGCCACCACGCCTGGCTACTTTTTTGTGTGTATTTTTAGTAGAGACAGAGTTTCACCATGTTAGCCAGGATGGTCTCCATCTCCTGATCTCATGATCCGCCCACCTCGGCCTCCAAAGTGCTGGGATTACAGGCATGAGCCACCACCCCCGGCCAAAGACCAGATTTCTGACAGACAAAAAGTATGAGATGGTAGATGTTTGTTGTTTTAAACCAATGAGTTTTGGGGAATTCATTACATTGCCATTGAGAACTAATACAAATGGAATAGTTGCTCAACATTCATTTATTTATTCAATGAATATATACGTTGAATGTGTGTGTACCAGTTACTGTAAGAGGAGAGGAGAAGCAGATGTGATTCTGACATGGGCCCTCTATCCTTAAGGTACCAGTCTGATGAGGGAGATAAATAGGAAAATAGATGGCATACAATATCTATAATGCAAACATAGGAACAAATTATGTGAGACCATAAAAAGGAAAATAACTAACTCTATTTGAGAAGGCTTCACTAACTACCATTTTGAATAGTTCATAAAGGTTGAGCACTTTTAAGACTCTGGCAAGTGGCACTGATTCAATAGGAGCTGCTACTTCAGGAATCAAATCAAGGAGTCTACATGTAATCATTTCTGAACCACCTACATGCAGTTATTAGATAAAGCCATGAGAGGAAATAAGATTTCTTCAGAAAAAAAGCATATGGAGAAAACCCAAAACTTAAGACTCATGCAGGTGAAATATGAGAAGACAATACTTGATTGATTTGATAATAAATATGATGTCATGCAGTGTTTGCCAGAGACGACTTTGAGGGAAGAAAAAAAAGGCAATTGAAAAAGCTTGCTGAAGGAGATTTTAAGAATTGTTTAAATTATGTATAGAAAATGTTTGCCCATACAAATAAGAAGGAAAATTACTCCCCATCCCCTTTGGTAAAAATGGTGAATCACAGTTTTTACATAGTAAAAATGATGTTTTTAATATTAAGAAATTTAACATCTGAAATCAGCAAAATTGACTGTTACATCTTATTAATATGTCAAGTTAATATCACATGCAAAAACTGGAGTTGTTTTTTTAAATAAACTTTATGGACAGAAAAACATATAATTTTCTAAGTTAATTTAAAACTACAAAACAAAAATTTTTGCAGTTATAAGTTAATCACTTTTTAAGAAAACAATTTCACTAAGGTATATCAAGCAGAGTATCAAGAAGAAAGTTGATAAATACTGGTCAAACTGAAAACCAAACACTAGTAGAGTCTGTGCTACCTAATGAATTAAAAACCTGGACTTTGAAGTAGGAAGAGGGTCCTGGCTCTTCTACTTAAAAAATGACTAGACAATTAATGTAAGCCCCAGTTTTCTAACAAAAACAGAGATTATCATAACTATACCTTCAAAACCAGGTTTTCAGAACTCATATTAGGTAAGATGTGTGAATACACGTTGAAACATTTAACTCATTATATGATTCTTGTAGTTATCCAGGAAAAGATATCACAAATAGCCATTAAAACTATTTTTCGTATTACAGCAATTTAAAAACTTACTTTCTATTTAACCGACAAAAAGGGTATCTTGATTTTTAGCCTCGACATATGGCAGTAAAACACGAATTACAAATTGGATTTGCAAATAAATGTCAGAAAAACTTCCCTGATTTTTCATCTGAAATGTATTTTATTTGGAGGATCTGGTACATTTCCATAGGAAATTAATAACTTGATCAAAGCCATGAAATAAGGTTTGTTGCATTTATTTAGTCTCCTTTTACACAATGGCTTTTCCAAATCTGTGTGTGCTACTTTTGCCCCACAATGTGAAAAGGAGACCATTAACTGCAGGATACCATTTGCTGTGTAGATTTTTGGGTCTTGTTTGCACTTGACATTTGAATTAATATATCCCAATTCTCCCTCCAATTTACTTGTACATTTATTGTAGTTGGTTAAAAGAAAAAAAACTGCAGGTAAGTCAGGTAATAAACTGTGAGTTAGTAGGCCATTTATCTTCTGTAATAAATAGGAGTCAGAAAGTCGCACAGAAAATTGGGCTATAGCATTCAATAAGGCATTCAGTAATGAATCAACGTGTTACTTCCTCCACCCTATTCTGTAGGCCTCAATGAAGTAACAAAAATGTTTTTCCTCTAATAAAAGTTAGTAGTATATTCCTTTTTTAAAAAGTCCTTTCCTCACAAGAACACATCGAAAAGGATATATTTAAATACATTAAAAACACCAATTAGGATGATTTTCTCTAGCAGTACTCAGTAGGAGATGAAAGGAAAGGAGAGAAAAGGTAGACTGTGGAAAGATAGATCAAAAGGAGGGAAAGATGACTTTACATGGGCTCAGCATGCATCCCAGTAAGTTCATAAGTTACCACAATCCCTGCCCCCTTACTTTTAGCCAATGACCACTTCAAAAAAAACAGTCAACTATTGAAAGAAACTCACCTCTGCTTACATCTACCTACAAATACCTATATTTTTGTCCATTCATACTCCAGTTCCTCTTATCTCACAGAGACTGGTACTTTCTTCACTTTCCTAATGAGAACACCTCTCTCTATGTTCTCTATCTTTTCTTCTGCCTCCCTGATTGTGCTTTGTCAATAATTCAGTTATAATTTCTGCATGTAGGCTACCTTCAACCTCTCAGTCTATAAACACATTCAAGCTCCCCACAATCTTAAATATATCTTTTCTTACTTTTTGTCATTCCCACAATCTACTTTAACAGCCAATATCCTTAAGTCATTTATATTTACCGTTCCCACATTCTATTTGATTGTTCTACCCATTATAATACGGCTTCCATCACCATCAACTCCAATCAAGTTGATCTCATTTAAGCCACCCAGTGTCCTTCCAACCACACCCAAAGGGCTTCTTCAATTGTATCATGATCATTTTCCTATAGCATTTGACACCATTTCTCTTCTGAAAACTCTTCCTTCTTGGTTTTCTCAACACAACTCTTTCCTTATCTCCCTTCTACTTCTTTGTTAACTCCTTGTCTTTTCTTCTTCAATGTCTTCTTCAATGTCTTTGTGTTAATTATCTATTACTGTGTAACAAATTATCCTAAGACTTAGTGGCTTGACACAAAAAGAATCAAATACCTAGGAATACAGCTAACCAGAGAGGTAAAAGGTCTGTACAATAAAAATTATAGAACACTGCTCAAAGAAATCAGATGTGATACAAATATATGGGAAAACATTCCATGATCATGGATAGGAAGAATCAATATCATCAAAATGGCCATACTGCACAGCCAATATATAGATTCAATGCTATTCCTATTAAACTACCAATGACATTCTTCATGGAACTAGAAAAAAACTATTTTAAAATTCATATGGAATCAAAAAAGGGACAAAATAGCCAAGGTGATCCTAAGCAAAAAGAACAAAGCTGGAGGAATCATGTTACCCAACTTCAGACTATACTACAAGGCTACAGTAACCAAAACAGCATGGTACTGGTACAAAAACAGACACACAGACCAATGGAATAGAATGGAGAGCCCAGAAATGAAGATGCATGCCTACAACCATCTGATCTTCAACAAAGCTGACAAAAACAAGCAATGGGGAAAGGATTTCCTATTCAATAAATGGTGCTGGGATAGCTGGCTAGCTATATGCAGAAGATTAAAACTGGACCCCCTCCTTAAACCATATACAAAAATTAACTCACAATGGATTAAAGACTTAAATGTAAAACCCAAAACTATAAAAACCCTAGAAGACAACAGTATTAGTCTTTTCTCATGCTGCTAATAAAGACAGTTTATAAAGGTAGTTTATAAGGGAAAGAGGTTTAATTGACTCACAGTTGCACATGGCTGGGGAGGCCTCACAATCATTGTAGAAGGTGAATGGGGAGCAAAGTCACATTTTACATGGCAGCAGGCAAGACAGCTTGTGCAGGGGAAATCCACCTTATAAAACCATCGTGTGAGACTTATTCACTACCATGAGAACAGTATGGGGTAAACCATCCCCATGATTCACTTATCTCCACTTGGCCCTGCCCTTGACACTTGGCTATTATTATAATTCAAGGTGAGATTTGGGTGGGGACACAGC
The DNA here is from genome assembly GCF_028885655.2 of Pongo abelii. Lineage (NCBI taxonomy): Eukaryota > Metazoa > Chordata > Mammalia > Primates > Hominidae > Pongo > Pongo abelii. The sequence continues at coordinate 89,339,922 of NC_071996.2, forward strand.
CGAACCATATGAACAACCTATGCAATGCTGCTCTGGACATAGGACCTGCAAAGATTTCATGACAAAGACATCAAAAGCAATTGCAACAAAAGCAAAAATTGACAAATGGGATCTAATTAAACTTAAGAGCTTCTTCACAGCAAAATAAACTATAAACAGTAAACAGACAACCTACAGAATGGGTGAAAATATTTACAAACTATGCATTTGACATAAGTTTAATATTCAGCATCTATAAGGAACTTAAATTTACAAGCAAAAAACAACCACATTAAAAAGTGGACAAAGGACATGAGCAGACACTTTTCAAAAGAAGACATACATGTGGCAAACAAGCATATGAACAAAAGCTCAACATCACTGATCATTAGAGAAACGCAAATCAAAACCACAATGAGGTATCATCTCACACCAGTCAGAAGGGCTTTCATTAAAAAGTAAAAAAAAATGCTGTTGAGGTTACAGAGAAAAGGAAATGCTTATACACTGTTGGTGGGAGTGTAAATTAGTTCCATTGTAGAAAGCAGTGTGATGATTCCTCAAAGAGCTATAAGCAGAACTATCATTCAACCCAGCAATCCCATTACTGGGTATACACCCAAAGGAATATAAATTGTTCTACCACAAAGACACATGCTCGTGAATGTTCACTGAAGCATTGTTCACAATAGCAAAGATGTGGAATCAACCTAAAAGCCCATCAACAGCAGACGGTATAAAGAACATGTGGTACATATACACCATAGAATACTATGCAGCCATAAAAAAGAACAAGATCATGTCCTTTACAGGAACATGGATGGAGCTGGAGGCCATTATGTTTAGCAAACTAATGCAGGAACAGTAAATCAGATACTGCATGTTTTCACTTGTAAGTGGGAGCTAAATAATGAGAACCAATAGAAATAGAGGGGAACAACAGACTCTGGGCCTACTTGAGGGTAGAGGGTGGGAGGAGGGAGAGGATCTGGAAAAGTGACTATCAGACACTATGCTTAGTACCTGGATGACAAAAAATCTATACATCAAACCCTCATGACACGAGTTTACCTGTATAACAAACCTGCCCATGTACCCCTGAACCTAAGTAAAAGTTAAAATAATTTAATAGGGCCAGGTGCTATGGCTCATGCCTGTAATCTCAGCACTTTGGAAAGCCGAGGTGGGTGGATTACCTGAGGTCAAAAGTTCAAGACCAGCGTGGCCAACATGGCAAAACCCCGTCTCTACTAAAAATATAAAAATGAGCTGGGCTTGGTGGCTCAAGCCTTTAATCCCAGCTACTCAGGAGGCTGAGGCAGGAGAATTGCTTGAACCCAGGAGGTGGAGATTGCAGTGAATGGAGATTGCACCACTGCACTCCAGCCCAGGCAACAAGCACAAAACTCCATCTCAAAAAATAATAATAACAATTAAATAGACAATAACTTACTGGCTTGAAACAGCAAACATTAATTACCTCAAAGTTTCTGTTGGTCAGGAATTTAGAAACGTCTTGGGGAAAAGGGAAAACACCCTTCTGGCTTAGAGTCTCTCACGAGGTTACAGTCAAGATATTGGCTGGGGCTACAGTGATCTAAAGGCTTGAGTGGGACTAGAGAATTCATTTCCACAATGGTTCACCCATGTGGCTGTTGGTAAAGGTCTTAGTCTGTCGCTAGCTTTTTACAGATGTCTCAGTTCCTCACTGGCTATTAGCAAGAAGCCTTGGTTCCTCACCACATGGATCTCTTCACAGGCTGCTTGAGTGTTTTCACATGACAAATAGATTTCACCAGATCAAACAATGAGGGAGAGAGAGAGGGAGACAGAGAGAGTGAGAGAGAGAGCGAGCGAGCCAGAGAGAGACAGAGAAAGCTACAATACTTTTTATGCCATAGAAATTATACACTGTTACTTCTGCTTTAATTTTATTTATTGGCAGTAAGCCATTAAATCCAGCCCAACACTAAAAAAAAGGGGAATTAAGCTCCACCTCTTAAGAGTATCAATTAATTTATGAATGTATTTTATACTACCACAGACTTCTACATTTTATTTCCTGAATGTTGCTGTTACTTAAGGGTCTTACCTCTGCCCTCTTATCATCGTATTCACCCTCCCTGGGTGATCTCAACTATTCCCATTGTTTCAATTGTCATCTATATTATAGATGAATCTAAAATCAGTTTCTAGCCTCGATCCCTTTCCCAAACCCATATTTGTATTTTCAACTGCCGATTATCCTACGTCTCCACCTAGAAAGCCAATACAATCTGTCCAAAACTAAACTTCTGTTTTTCTTCCCCCTTGCTCCAATTTGGCTCTTTATATCTTCAACCCAATTAATTACCCACGTTAGAAAACATGAATCATTCTCAATTCCTACTTCTTCTTCTTACCTCTCATAACATTTGATATGGATTTATCCCTACTGTTTATGCCTTCTAAATAACTCTCAATATATTTTCTTCTCATCATCATTACCATCTTTGTACAGGCTGTCATCATTCCTCTCCAAGTCTACTGCAGTAGCCTAATAATTGATTTCCCTATGTCTAGTCTCTCCCCATTCTAATTTACTTTTTGTCAGATTTATCTTGGCTAAAATATAGATGTGAGATCATATATCTCTATAAAAGCCTTGAATGGCTCACCAATAACCAGTTTAAAGAGCTCAAGCTCTTTAAAATGATATATAAGGCCCTTTAAAATCTGATCCTAATACGTTTTAGCTTCATCTCGTCACTGTCTCAACAAACCTTCACCAAATAATTGTCATTCCCTGAAAATGCCATGTAGTTGCACACATTCACATATTTGCATATGCTATTTCCTCTGCCTGCAATACCCACTACTCTCTGCTCTGCTAGGGAAACTCCTGTTTCCAGAGTTCAAATACCACCTCTTTCACGAAGCTCTCTCTGACTTCCCTAGGTGGGAAGTCATTTCATCTACTATGGTTTCACATTATCTTGCATATACTGATGGCATATCTTTGTTAACCTATACTTTGTGAATGACTTTAGGACTGATTCAGTTTCAAACGTTTTGTCCTTTTGTCTTTGTATGAACATGAATAAATGTTTCAGACTGTTTTCCATTATTTAATTCAGAAAATATAATTGCTAGTGACAATTGCTGGCCCCCTCCAGGACTTCCAGAATAATCTGTTGCTGGAAAAGACCTGTCTCACAGAATTTTTGAAATCTTTTCTCATTTTGTGTTGTTAATCTGCATCATTGAAGAAGACAAAGTGCTATTTCGCGTCCACAGCATAAGTAAATATATTAGCAACGTTTTCCTTTCCACGTTGCCCATTTCCCATTCCCCACTATTACAAACCCACATTCCATGATAAGCAGCTGAGGTATCATCAGGAGAACTCAAAAGAAAAGGCACCTACAAATGTATGCATACACGTAGTTAAAGACATTTATCCTTGTAAGTGCCATCTATTAATTTTGTTCCTTTATTGTGTAATCTTGGACTTAGGGACAAATAGCACATCACCATTATTATTGGAAAAATCCCCAGATGTATCAGGGTGATCATAACATCTTGGCACAGAAGCTTTTGTTAAATTTATATTCAAAAGATAAGATAAATACCAAAACTAAATATACTCTTATAGCACAAATGGGGCAAGAACTCTCAGTCAGCTCTAGTTCTCACCCATCTTCTTTTTTTTTTCCAAGACCGAGTCTCGCTCCTTGCGCAGGCTGGAGTGCAGTGGCACAATCTCCGCTCACTGCAACCTCCCCCTCCTAGGTTCAGGCTATTCTCGTGCCTCAGCCTTCCAAGTAACTGGGATTACAGGCATGTGCCACCACGACCAGCTAATTTTTGTGTTTTTAGTAGAGACGGGGTATCACCATGTTGCCAAACTAGTCTCGAACTCCTGGGCTCAAGTGATTCACATTCAGCCTCCCAAAGTGCTGAGATTATAGGCATGAGCCACTGCACCCGGCCGCCATCACTCATTTTTAAAAGCACATTTATTGAGCTCTTTCTAAGAGACAGGTTGCATTAGGCACCTGATGAGAGCCAAGGTTCCTGCTACCATGAAGCTTATATTCTGGGACAAGAGACACCCAAGTAAGAAATGAAGACATAAAAACACAAAGTAATTACAAATTAAGATAAATCTAAAATTAAAGGAGTGAAACACGTGATGACATAGATATTAACTAGGGGCAGAGGGTAGGAGTTGTTTAGATGTAGTGGTCAGGGATAACCGTTTAGAAGAATTGCCACTTGAGCTGCTATCTGTAGGATGAAAATGAGCCAGCCATGTGGAGACCTGTGGGAAGAATATATCCAAAAAGGGAACAAGGGAAATGATACCTTAAATACAATGTCAAAATTACAAAAAAGACCCCTCAAAAATGCCAGTTATCAGCAGACGGCAGTATCCATATATGTAAGAAAAGAAATATAGGTCAATAGAGTTTGAAATATACACTTGTTTCAGATAGCCATGTCTTAAATTGGATGTCCAGTATGATTCATCCTAATTTGGAATGAGTAAGTAGCCGTATTTAAGCCAACTCAAGGCAAAATTACCAGGCCCTGTTGATACTCTACTACCCGAAAAGTTCTTCTCCCTAGGGTCCCTGCCACAGTTGCCTCTTTTCACTTTCCTCCCTAAACTTCTTCTTCTGTATTTACCTTTTAAACATTGTTCCTCACATTTTTATTCTTTTTTGGCTCTCTACAATCTTTCTCAAAGTAATCCATTCCCATTGGCCCCCATGTTCTAAACTCTCTTCTGAGTTTACAAGTCAAATATATACCATTGGATTTTGCCACATAAATGATGCACTAGGACCATAAATTCAGCAGAGCCAAAACTGGATATGTTGTTTCTTGTCCTGGCCACACATTCCAATCATTGCCTATGTAACCTCCCTGGCACCCACATTGATCACTTGCCCATGCTTGCCACCTGGATCCTCTTCTACTTTCTGACTTCTTCCCCTCAGCTCCCACATTCAGTCACCCAATCTCCTGATTTTATATTCTCCATATTTACTGGAGTAAGCTCATTTAGAAATTAATGTATCAATGCTGAATTATTTACTTATCTACACTATGACCTGAATTATATAGTAGTATCCACTAATTATGTGTTTACATGTGCCAAGTACTCTAATAAGTGACTCACATGCATTATGTCATTTCATCCTTCCAATAGCCCTATGAGCTAGGAACAGTATTATTCCTCTTTTATACATAAGAAGAGTAAAGCTTACCAATGTACAACAATTTGCCTAAAGTCACCTATATAAGTGGAAGGGAAGAAATTTAACCCACATATTTTGACTCTAAAACATGACCTTTTATACAGTGTCTCATAAAAAAGAAATGGAAAATTAGCTTTCATAAGAAGAATCTAATTTGATAGTTCTTTTAGGAACAACTTTCCCACTTCAAAGGTTTTAGGATTCAAGGATAAATGACACTAAAACCAGCTATAAGGTGAGATGGTATACAATCCATTAAAACAGTGGTTCTGAAATGTTTTCAGGTAGCAAATACCTGGAACTTATGGTGTTATATGGAAAAATTTTAAATATATTAATAAATTTAATTTCATCAAAAAGACTGTAACATAAGACCATATTTTACATAAATGTCCCCACATTATTTTGAATATATAGGTTTTTCAGTCACATGAAATATTTGATCCATTACTGTTTCTTTTTCTTTAATCTGCTAGCTGAAAAATGCTAGCAATCTACTAATTTTTTAAGAATGACTATGAGGGAAAAAAGCTTAAAATTGAAAAAAAAAAATTTTCTGTTAATTAGAAATACATCATCATTCAATTTAGTAGATCATCTTAGTCCAACCTACTGAACTCTTTCATATGAGCATCATTTGAGAACCACTGAAATATACATTTATTAAGCACCTATATTTAAGAAAATATGCAATGTGTTATGGGAAAACAGAATAAAATATCATGTCTCAGTTTACAAACTTACCGAGAAGAAAAAAAAATTCCTTACAGGGTTTTGATTTTGTCTTCTAAGACTATATAAACGTATGAAAAATGTTTACGCTTACTATAGGAAAATTAACGATTGTAGCTATGGAATAATCATCAATGCAAATTAAAACCTGTATATATGTATATGGGAGGTCTTCAAAGAAGTTATGAAATAGGGTGACACTATCAAATTCATACATTAGAAAATTTACTTTTGGAGTAATGCATTGTGAAAAATTAGATCAAGAGAAACAAGAGGCACTTGCAATAGTCCAAGTAAAAATGTGGCCCTGAAATAGGATAGTAAAGTAGGAAGGAAATAATTTGAAAGAGGATCCTTAAAATATAGAATCACTATGAATTGACTTGACTGGATTTGGAGGTTGAAAAAAGAATCAAAGATGACTCACCAAAGTTTCTAGTTATGATACCTAGATGGAAGGTAGATAGGTTTTTTTTTGGGCGGGGAGGGTGGGGGAGGTATACACATAAGACTATGAAAAGTTCTAAGGCACATAAGAGTAGTGAGGGAATATGAAGGTGGGGAATAGGAAAAGCTGGCCTAAAATGAGGAGTAAGAACTGAAATAACAGAAGATAAAAAGCAGATATTATAGGCTGAGGAAGATGTGGAATCCCTCATACTGCCTTTAGAAAGACACCCATTAGAAAACTATTACTAGGGAAATGACATGGTTGATTTAAATCATTGGAAATGATTTTAGTGTCAACGACGCAAAAAATATTTGGAAATCGTACATCTTGGTTTCTTGACAAATGCCATAACAACTATTATCATAATGGTACCAAGAAATATTTCAAATAGAAACAGAGAATTCACCCACTTAAGTCACCTACTTAAGAAAATTTTGCATCAGTGTAGGCTGGAGTGAAAGTTTACAGTATTGAAATTCAAACTGACAAGGTAAAAGACATTTTATATGCTTTACTGAAACACTGGCAAATCTTTTGTAATATCTTAATTCAGAGGGAAAAAAGTCTTAAAGGAGACTGACTACATGTCAGAATTTTGAAGCATTCACTATTTAAATCAAAATACTTCCTAATATGTACTGCCTCAACCCATAAAACAGATCAGCAATTTATATGGCCAAACGAGTCCCGTCTTTATGACAAAAATTTACTTAGATAAACTAGTAGTCTTGTCTCTGCCCACCACCCCATAGCACAGTTTGGTCTGTTATCAATCAAAGTCTGTCTTAGTTTACTAGGGCTGCAATAACAAACTACCACAGACTGGGTGGCTTAAAAAACAGAAATTTATTTTCTCATAGTTTTGGGGGCTAGTAGTCCGAGATCAAGGTGTCAGCATGTTTGGTTTCTTCTGAGGCGTCTCTCTTCGCTTGCAGATGGCCACCTTCTAGCTATGTCTTCAAATGTGTTTATGGAAATATTGCTCACAGAATCTATAGGAAGCCTGGAAAATCAGGCTTGGAAAATAAAAGAAGCAAGAAATAAAAGCAAAGAATGAAGTAAGGACTTGTATGGATCTTGCCACACTGGCTTGCCACCACCACTGGACTGGTAATACCATATATGCATTCTAATGCCCTGAAAAATTCCTACACTTTGAGTCTTTGTCTCGTTTTCTTGAGATTAAAAGCCTGAGGCATAGGGCTTCCTTCTGTAAGAAGGGCTTCCTTCCTATACAGAAGGACATTAAAATGCTGGATAGCAAACAATAATTTCTATTCAGTACAAAATCTACTGCCTTAATCTATTACATCTGATACATTCCAATAAATGTAAAGTTATCCAAATGGCTATATCCAAGGCAGTGAATTCACAGCCTGTCTACCAAATCGAAGCAGTCAGGTTTGGCAGTTTTTCTTTTAGTTCTTTTATGGTGGGCATTTACCTCAGGTTTAACACTGTTCCCACAACTTCCTAATGTATTTCACTCATCCTGACGCTCAAGTTTATAGCCCTGCTTTCTTGGGTATTTGAATTGTAACCCTTGGACTATGCCTTCTAAGCATTGTTTTGTGAAAGTTTCGTTTGAATTGTAAGGTCAGTAAAAATAGCAGTAGAAGACATAAAATTCCCAGCCCTGCTACCATTTGCTATTTGAGACCAGGAAAAACCATTTACCTTATTTCAAAAAGTAGTGAATTCAATGAGTTGGACTTCATTATTTCTAAAATGTATGAAGAAATAATGTATGAGGGAGAGTGCTATGAGAGCATGTACTATATTCAGAAATATGTATTTTCCACTTGAGGCAAGAAAGGATCTTTGTTCTCTACCTGGGCTACACTTCAGAGGAAAAACCGAAAGCAAAGGTCAGAAGGAGGCAGAGGAAGTTATGAACCATGAAACTGGAGCCATTATCATAACATTATGAGATTCTAGATTCTTTGTAACTTCCCCATATTTGTTACTTATAATTCATTTGCCTCATAATAATAAACAGTAAAATTACTCAAAATCAAAGGCCCAAAGGGTATCTTTGGGGCACTAAAAGTAGGAAGTTAAGACAACTACATTCCATATGCAAAGTCTCAAAGGAGACGATCCCCAAATAATCAAATGGATAATAATACTGAGTAAATAGGGAGCTGGCTGCATCCCTCCATCCTCTGACAAGAACTATGACAATTACAAAAAATAAAGATGAAAATATGTAAAAGGGGGGGAGCCCATTACTCTGCAATAGGAGCCCAAATGAAAAAAAGTGTGTCAACACACACACACCTACCATTCTCGACACAATTCTTTTTAGTAGCTATCACATTTCTTCTACACACACACATACACAAAACATACTTGGGGTTCCTTGACATTATCTTACGTAGAAAATTACTAAGCAAATAATCAATTTGACTAAGTAGGGGGGCTTATCATTTTCTCCCTATTCAATTAATGAAAAAGATAAAAAACTTTTATCTATAAAGATGATTCTTGGTTCCACAATGCTTCTTAACAGAAATAGCTTAAACAATAATCATTTAAAAAAATAACAGCTAAGCATTGTACATTTTTAAAAAATAGTATTTTCGTTTGTACAAATATCAGCGGGTCCCATTCATCATTCAGGTACCTTTTCAAACAGGATCTAACTTTGTAATGTTAGGTAATAGGCATATAGGCTGAAGCCGGACTGCCAAGATTACAATTTCTGGCTCTGTCCTTAATATAACTTTGGGCATCTTTCTTCCTTTCTCTACTTCCTCTATAAAACGAAAACAGTAAGAATTCCCACCTAAGTGTCGTTGTGATAACTAAGTGAAATAGTGTGTGTAATGTGCCAAGGAATTTCTGGAGCTACCAAGCACTTAAACTAAGTTCAAACTAAGTTTGGTTACTTTCACGTTATAAAGGAATTTTTAGGAGTCACCTAGGCACTCTCCTAAAGTCTCAAAATAACTTAATACAGTACTTCTAAGGAGTTCAAGTGCCTCCTTATCTGCGACGCCATCTCAGATGCTCTTCAAATGAAAGGGACCCTTCAAATCAGAGTTAACTTTTTCCATTTTTTTAATAATCCTTGGCAGGAATCTGAAGGACGCTGCACTCACGGGCCATTCAGCTCCGCCTCTCCAGGGAACAAGAAGGTAACTGAGTAACGTGGTCACGGAGCAACCCCGAGTCGCTGCGGCTGCTTAGTAGTCACTCAGGATGGGGATGGTACAGGAGACCATTAACTGGGCCGGCAGGAAAAGTTTCCAGGTGAGGCGACGATGGACAAGAGTCGCCCCATCGTAAGCGAAAGTGGACTGAGAGGAAGCACAAACGCATGGACTCAACCAGCTCGCCCAGATTCATCCTCAGGCCTTTTGCCATCTGGAAAGGGCCTATCGGATGCGCGACATCACGGGTGACGCGTAGTCATTTTCCCACGTCCCGTCCCTGCCCCCTCCTAGTCGGACGCAGTGGGCGCGCACGCGCAGCTCCGCTTCCGGGAGCCGCTCCTCGCTACCCACTATGCTCTGCGACATCGACCTGTCGCAAAGGCCGCGTTTGCGGGGCGAATGAGCGACTCGCTTTCCGTGCGGTGCGGCGAGTGAGGCCCCGTCCTCCTCCTCGTCTTGCCGCAGGGCCAGAACCCCTGACGGTATTCAGCGGCGCTTAAGTCTGGCCGGTGTCATCTGTCTCCGCAATGCCCCCCAAGAAACAGGCTCAGGCCGGGGGCAGCAAAAAGGCGGAGCAAAAAAAGAAGGAGAAGATTATCGAAGTGAGTACCCACCCCTCCCCCACTCACGCCGCGAGCCCTCCGGAAAGCCACTTCCCGGCTCCGGGCTTCCCTGGGAGCCGGCTCCCTTCCTCTGGCCACGTGTTCCTCCCTTAGGCCTCTGTGGCCCACTGCCCCTTCTCCAGCCCCTGATGACGCTAGCTGTCTCTCATTACTATAGTGACGCTGCTGGCGCCCCCGCACCTGGGCTTTGCTCTCCGCCCACACGCCCGTGTTCACCCACCCATGCACCCGGGTGCGAAATGACCCCTCGGGACTGGCACAGGGTTTATCCTTCGCTAGTCCTCTCAGAATTGAGGAGATTTTCCAGGGTTATGTGTGAAGAAATACGCTGAAAGGTCTCGGGCCAGCGTCTTTCTGGAAGACCGACTCATGACGAGTCTTTGTGTTCCTTATTTCTTTACCCGTCACCCAGGGGTGGTACTGTTAGTTCTTTCGAACCAACAAATTACGACCTGGTGGCTTTTTCGATCCACCTCTGAACTGTTTAAAGTCCCATAAAGAATGGAAGGACTTTCCATCACAACCCAGGGTCTTGAACGCAGAGCTTGATACTTACATTCTGAAGTGGATTAAATAGAATAACGCCTTAAAAGAGATTAGGTTTCAGTGTCACTAATTGTGTGAAGTCCCGTAACCCAGTTTGAGATATATATGTGTGTGTGTGTGTGTCTGTATACGTATATATGTATACATCTATGTATGTATATATGTGTGTGTATATATATTCGTTTAACACATTGAGCCTGTAGCCCTTTAATGGCCACGGAACGCTATTGACGTTCTTACATGTTGTGCACTTGTTTTCCAACAACTGAATTGAGTTTCCTTAAAAGATGAACCATATTTGACATTACATAAACATACCATACAGACCCCAACGAGGTATTTCTTCCCTCGATTTCTGCTATTAACCCTCCTAATTAAATAGGACCTCTTGTACTATGGATATAATTAGAAAAAGCCATGACCATTTTACCGCATAAGGTGTAAAGTCTGCTCATTGGATTTAAGAAAATGCTTAAGAATTTTGGTATCTTTGGCCAGGTTCCAACTTTGAAGCGGAACTGGTATTCTTATTGCTAATTTGTACAGTTTAAAACTGTCATGAAGTACTATAGCCAGACACTTAAAAACGAAATATTACCTTCACATCTGTGTTTTCTATTACCTTATTTGAGCAATCTGGATTGGTGGCACTTAGGTAAATTTCAGGGGTTGTTGATCTGATGGCATTCACTTTTATGAAAACCAAGGACATTTTAGGGATGTCGTTTTCCTTGAGATTGGACCGTGGTACGAAGTAAAACTCCCATTGAAATTAAATGTTATGTAATAATTTAGGCAATTTAAATTATACTTCATGCATTGTAGAGCTTTCTCTATATCTAATTGTTTTATTTTTAATGAGTAGGACTAGTATTCTTATTTTAAGGAATTATGTGTGAAAGTTGTTTATAGTATCCATCAACTTTTAAAATGATGCATATGTTATGATTCTAGTCATCTTGTGACAAAATTATTTTTTAGGTAAAGAGAAAGCAATTTTAGTTTCAATAATGAAGGTATCTCCAAAGAAAAATGCAAAATAAGACAACTGCACTTTTTAACTAAAAATATTAACAACAACAAAGTGGTGAAATTAAGCCTGATTCTGTGTTTTCCACATTTAATATATATGTTTTTTAATTTATTTTTTGTTGAGGTATAACTTATGTAAAATAAAATGTACAGGTTCTAGATGTATAGTTCTATGTGTTTTGAGGAATGTATTCACCCAGGTAGCTGCCACCCTAATTAAGACTTGAAACATTTCTATCACCCCACTAAATTTGTTTTGTGCCTCTTTATATTCTTTCCACACGTGCAACCACTAATTTTTTTGACAGGATAGATTAGTTTTTACCACTCCAGGAATTCATATAAATTATACAGTAGGTAGCCTTTGTGTCCTTCTTTTTGCTTTCACACCACGCAGTGTTTTTGAGATCCACCCGTGTTGTGTATATTTCTAGTATGTTCCTTATTGCTGAAAAGTATTCTCTTGTATGGGAACCATTACAATATGTCACCTTTTGTGTTTAGTGCCTCTCTCTACTTGGAGGAGCCAAAAGACATTATAATTGACGCTTGAAAAACAAACTTAGGATTCCAAATTGAGTTAGAGGCAGTGTTTGTTAAAATCTCGGCAGCCAGAATGGATTATTTTGTGGCTAATGGAGTCATCTGTAGGGACCGTAACCTTGGGGCATACGCTGAGTTGGCATGAGAGTGTCCAATCATTTGTATACATTAGAGCTACAGGATAGGCATCATTAGGGGATCTGGGTGGTGTGTCTATATTTCTCTGGGAAAGACTGGTCTTGACTACACCCTCAGGTAATTGCAGTTGTTGAGCTTCTTGCTTTTGCTGAATATGCTTGCATTTTGCTTTCTTGTGTTTTGTGCTATCATTCTTTAACCTAACCTGCAGTACCGTTGGATGTATGTCTTTGAGGCCATTTCTTTCTGAAGACTGAGGTTTGGGTATGGGTTCTTAGTGAACAAGATGTTCAGATCTTCCATTTGTTTCTCAGTGATCATAGTTTGTTTCCTTTGAAATGTGTCCGCTTGCCTTTAAGAAGGTCCTCCTAGCCTGACGTCTTGTAATCTAGATGTTCTTTTATGTTCCACTCCACCGACCTGATGAGCTTTTTCAAAAAATACTGCAATAAAGTTTGTCAGACTCAGGTGCAACATTGATATTTGCTACTACTGGAGAGGCACAACAATATTTTGAATTGTAGTGTTAAGTTACAGCATTTGTGAAATTAGATTTATGAGACTATTCTGTTATTCGGCCTGGTTAGGAAATGATATAGTCTGCTTCATTATATAGGCAACTTTTTTTTTAAAGTTCCCTAAAAGCCTAGCACGTCTTAGTGACTATTCCGAGAAGATAATTGATCTCTGTGACTGTTATAATTTTGGAGGGGGAAATACTACTTTTTTATAGTCTATTTTGACATATAAAGACTGATACTTATTTCAGAATCTGGTTAACTTTGGGAGGTTTTATAGCTGTATGACCTGAAATTCTAAATTGCTTAAAATTAATAGTTAACTAAAACATGTATTTTTAAGCAGCACTTTTCAATAGACTTGAAAATAATGGTAGCCCTACCCACCTCTTTCCTCTTCTGTACCTGTTCTGCTGCCACCTCTATGGACCCTCACTGTGCAAAAATCAACATGCAGGTTTTGGGAACTTTAAGGAAGTAAAAGAGACATCAGATAGCACAATTTAATGAAAGGAGCAGTAGCTTTGGAGTCAGAGACCTGGGTTTGAGTCCCATGTTTCAAATTACTAGCTCTAGTTTTAGACAAGTTACAAAATCTAGCTGGAACGCAATTCTCATCTGCAAAATGCAGCTAGTTCCCGTGAGTTAAATGAGATAATACATGTAAAGTGCCTGCCATATGGTGTATATATTCATTAAATGGCAGCTATTGTTATTGCCTATTTTGATAGTGTATTATAAATAAAAACTAGAGGACATCAGACTGATCTGTACAGTCTATACAGTGCTTAGTTCCTGCCCATTTTTTAATATTGCCTCCATTTTTTTATTTGCCTCTTCACATGCCCCAAAACTTTATGAATTCATTTGTATTAATACTTTCCAAAATGAATACGTCAAACAGGATTATGGTTCTGTTAGAAATTAGCACATTAGTCCGAAATGGCATATACCATTTGCTTTCTTACAACTAAAATTTAGTGACAAATGGAGTCAGTATTGAGCAATAGAAAGTTTGAATATGGAAAGAGGGAAATAATCTTGGGCTTAGGGCAAGCAAATAAAAGATAACCAGCTAAGAACTTGTATCAGCAAGGAAATAGTAATAGGGACCTATAGAGACAGGATCCAAGTGTTGTGAAGGATGGAGCAAGAGAAATTGGTTGCCAGTGTAGAACAGCTACCAGTAGCCAAAATCAAATGTTGAATACTTGAAGCTGGATTAACCAGTTGCATAATATATATTGCATGGATGGACAACAAAACTACATTAATGCATTTGGGAGAAAACTAATGAGGTAAAACCGTGACAGCCTCTGCCTACCCGAATGTCCCAAGAGGTAGACTCCATTATCTTGGAGCACTATTCAGTGTTGACCTGCCCTTCCGCTGCTTCCCTTTTTCCAAACATCTTATTTAAGGAGTGGAGGCTGGCCCGTAAAAGAAATGGGATTACTTACGGATGGGAGGGGAGTTTTAAGTGAAGCCTGGAATTTACTGAGTGTTAAGGCTCTTGGAGCCTCAGGAAGTCATCCTTTTCTTTCTAGACTCCTCTCTATTCATGTCCCAAGTTGTCTTCTGAAACACACGTAAACACGCAGTTCCTTTACTATCATGTTAACTTTTGGGACCTTATTAATACAATGAGGACCATTATTCTCCTAGTTTTATTTTAACTGTGGTTTGGGGTTGACTGTAACCTCCTTTTTTTCTACCTTGTAATTCAGGTTAATCTTTAGATAGGGCTGTGTCCTAAACTCAGGAAGAAGCCTTTTTGAACTTCTCCAAATTGCAAATCATTCTATTTTCAAGAGGTGCTATTGGTATCTCAGATCTGCAGTGTGATATTTAGAAAGCTTATTGCGCACCAACCAGCCCAATAACTTAATGAGGTTTCTCTGAGAAGTAGTTTATTAAAAACTGTAGAAAGAACAAGGAATTTGCTTGGAGTCAAATATACCTAGGTTCAAATATCATCTGTCACTTAATAGTTAACATTTACTGGCCCAGACAGGGTTCTCAGTGTTTTGGGGAGAAGGAGAGAAGACAGACAAGCCAACTACAAGTGATAAATATACTAGCTCCTTTGATTCTCTCAGTGGGATATGTATTATTACCCTTTTTACGGTTTTGAAAACAGGCATAGATATTAAATAACTTGCCCAAGTTTACTAACCTGGCAAGTAACTGTGCCAGGGATTCTGACACAGGAAGTCTGCCTCTAGAGTCCTTGCTGTCCACCACTGTCTCTCTGAGGTAAATCTTTTAACTTTCACAACAACCCTAAGTGAGACTCACTTTACAAATAAGAAACTGTGGCAAAGAGGGTAATTTCCACAGCTCTGTTTGGGATTAAAATTTGGGCAGTTTGGCTCCAGAGTTTATGCTTCTAAATCTTTGCACTATACAGCCAGCCCCTTATTAATGACTTAACTTCAAATGAATTTATCATTTCTGAGTTTCTGTGTATCATAGAATTGTTGAGAAGATTCAATAAAGTATATATTCAGAGGTTATGTTTATGTTTAGTGAATGCTAGATAAATAAGTGTCCCCTTTCTCTGTGGAAAAATGTTAATTTCTGAGCTCTAACTTAGAGGTGAACACAACTCACTTATTATCTCTTTAAACTGGTTATTTATGTGCCAGAGCAGTGTAATGAAACCTGATTTTTTTTTTCTTCTGGGATCGGGAGTTTATACAGCTTTACCAGAAACTGCCATTGTGAGTGCTTTCTTTTCTTACTGGCCAGGTCCCCTTAGGGGACATTTTTCTTTCCTAAGTCTATCTGGCAGTATCTACTTCGCTATTTGGCCTTATTTATTCGTTGTTTCTTCTATATAGTTACAGATGGAGCATGGGTTGAACCGCAGTTTATTTTCTCTGGCAGAGCACCTGTAGATGCTGTTTAATCCTGATCACATTTTTTTCTAGAGCCTCCTCTCCCTCCCGTGAGAGCTCACTTTTTGTAAAGGAAAAGTATGGCGTTTTATACTTAGTTGCTGCACTGTGTTCATCTGTATATATCACATTATGTTGACCATCTTTCTTCAAATTGAATTGAGTGTTAAACTTTATAGAAACAAGGGAAGCCATCCATAAAAGGCTCAGTGCAGAAACATCCAGCTTGTTTGTGCTTCCTACCTTTTTTCATACACATAGGCTGTAGAAAATTCACGTAGAATTTTGTATAATACCATGTTGGGATGTTAAATCATGAAACAAGCATTTAAGTAGAGGAAAGCAAAGTTTTGGTATATGGATATAGATGTCATGTATAAAGAGATATTTCCCAATGAGAGACAACCATTTAGAAGCAAAACCCTCTGTACTTTTTTGTCTTAAGACTATTGAAAGATCTTTTACTGATTTTGAGGTTGCTGTAAACATTATGTCATGTTGGATGTTTTTAAATACTAATTGTTTCAGTACTATTGTTTTCTTTTTCTAGCTTGTCCACATGGTGGTATTTTGTATCTATTATTCTTTCTACTCATTATTACTTTTCCTTTCCCTTAGAAATAATAGCAAAATAAAGACTATAAAATGACCACTTGTTTCATACTAAATGCCACTCAGAGGGTCTCAGATTACTTTGAGAAGACCTTTTTGCCTCTTCTTCCTCTCTAAAACCACCCATAAACAAGAGAATGAGAAAGAAATACAAATTCTATTTTGAAATTAGAAGACATCTGTAATCTTGAACTTCAACATATGAAGATTGGTAGTGGATGGATGAGTTGGTAACTGACTTAGAGCAGAGCGGTTATGTCTGAGTGCCTGTCTAGGAGTGTGCCTGTAAGAAGCAAGTGCATTTCCTCTGCAAAATTATGGGGAAAAAAAACTCAACAATGGGAAGCACTAGGTAATACAGAAGGCAAGAGGCTGAAAACTAGAAGTTAAAAGTGTTAGGAGTAATTAATAATTCTTACCTACTACAACTCAGCCAGGTGACTGCCTCTGCAAGAAACAGGAAGGGTCTTCTTGGAGGTGGGAGGTGGCGGGGAACAGGCCTCTCTGCTTCTGGAACACTAAGCACAGAGGAGGTGGGATGTGAGCCTGAAAATGGAGGCTAGTAAGTCTGTACAGTAAACTGAGACCCCTTCTACCTGCTCTTTTCTTCTGTTTACAGTTAGACTTCCTGCCCTCCCAGCTAGAGGATCTTTCTCCAGAGAACCAGAAAAGACCCAGAAAAAATATTTCAGATATTAGCATTTGGTTATTTCTTGTCAGGCTTGTCACACATTCACCTTAGAGAGAAGCTCACTAGTCAAGCCTGCTATATGAGTTTCTTAGGGCTGCTGTAACATGACTACAAACTGGGTCACTTAAAACAACAGAAATTTATTCTCTCAGAGATCTGGAGGCTAAAAGTCTGAAATTAGTGTCAGCAGGGCCATGCTCCCTCCCTCTGAAGACTGTAAGGAAGAATTCTTCCTTGCCTTTTCCTGGTTTCTGGTGGCATCTGTCAATCTTTGGCATTCTTTGGCTTATATAACAGTGTTACTCCAGTCTCTCTGCCTCTGTCTTCACATTTCCTTCACTTTGTGTCTGTGTGGTCCTTATTAAGGCACCAGTTATTGGATCTAGGGCCTACCTTAATCTAGTATGATGTCATCTTAACTCATTACATCTGTGAAGACCTATGTCCAAATAAAGTCAAATTTAAGGTCAGGTGGACTTGAATTTTGGGGGCATTCCAAAATTCAGTCCACTACAGACCACTGCTCCCCTCCACACACACACTTGCTCATACTTGTGCAATGGCTTCTATGTTTTTGTACTGCATACTTATTTTTTTTAATGTTTTTCTCCCCCCTGCCGCATACTGCATACTTACTAAATATGAGTAGATAGCCAAGGATCACCTTTAGTGCTTAGCACATGATGAGCATACCATAAGTGATAGCTGCTGTTATATTGAATATTACCAAGTTACTGTATTAATAGTCCAGATTTAAAGAAAATGTTGCTTTTAGTTTACATACTTTTAGTATTTCTATCTTAGCAATAACTAGGAATGTATACATTGCAGTAGTTTGATTTATTAAATTTAATTGTTTTTGAGAGGATAACATTTATTAACTAAAAAACCAGTCCAGAACTGAATGTATCTTCCTCTTCTTATGTAGTAGTCCCAAAAATGTGTTCAGTATTGTGTAACCTCTCTAGATACTCTGAGTAAAAATGGATTCTGCTACAAAGGAAGATTTGGAGGTGCTGCATATTATATTCCCTCTGATAAGGGCTGTAAGATACCTTGTGCTTAAGAATTAAGAATCCTTTTAATCAAGCATTTTCCTAAATGTATTTAACTATATGACTTCTTATCCCAGTATAAGAACTTTGCACATCCCATAGAACTGATATCCAAAACATGCTTTAGAAAAAGCTTCATAGAAGCTGAAAACCATCATTCTCAGCAAACTATCACAAGGACAAAAAACCAAACACCGCATGTTCTCATTCATAGATGGGAATCGAACAATGAGAACACTTGGACGCAGGAAGGGGAACATCACACACCGGGGCCTGTTGGGGGGGGGCGGGGGCGGAGGGGCAGGGATAGCATTAGGAGATATACCTAATGTAAATGACAAGTTAATAGGTGCAGCACACCAACGTGGCACATGTATACATATGTAACAAACCTGCACGTTGTGCACATGTACCCTAGAACTTAAAGTATAATAAAAAATATATATAAAAAATAAAATTTTAAAAAGCTTCATGGAATAACAGGTTTAATGATGATAATGGTGAGTACGTATTGAATTGTAAAGAATCTGGGTGATGATTTAAGGTCATATATTGCCTTGACTTGATGTTTAGTGTTTTACATGTTTTTATATTAGTAAAGAATAATTATCAATAAATAAAAGAATGATTTTTAGATATCATTGGAGGATATATATGGTAACATAAATTGCTAAGATATTTCTGTGCTCTTTCTCATGTAGGACAAAACTTTTGGTTTGAAGAATAAGAAAGGAGCAAAGCAACAGAAGTTTATCAAGGCTGTCACACATCAAGTTAAATTTGGTCAACAAAATCCACGTCAGGTAAGTAATTTAAATTTCCATATCTTTTATAAATGTAATATTAATATAGCCTCTGTTTCAGATAAAATGTCTGGTATTATTATATAATTGTATTTCAAAACAGAATCCTACTTGAAATGTTTTTGCACCTTGGCCTTCCTTACCAGCAGTATCTCTTGGATATTGTCCAAGCCATTTTGATATAGCTCTCATTTATTCTAATAATGATTGCATGCTGTTCTACAGTACAGGTGTGTTATATTCATCCATTTCACTGTTCATAAGTGATCACTTTTGTTTCCAGCTTTCTGACACTAAGACCACCTCTAGAAGAAATACAGGAGTTCTTACATGTGTTTGTGCTTTTATTTCTGTGGCATAAATTAGCAGGTAACAGACTCCAGATCAAGGGAAATGGATTTCTACTTTTAACATTATAAATTTGCCAGATCACTTTCCGTAGAGGCTGTAGTACTTCACATTTTCATTTGTAGTACATGAGCAATAGATACTAAGGTTCTTTTTAATGTGTTCCAATCTGATAAGTATAAAGTGATATCTTATTGTTACATTGTTTCCCTTGCTACTAGAGAGTATCTTTTGTATACTTGTTAGCTGTTTGGGTTTGCACTTCTGTGACTTCCCTATTGAAATTATTTGCTTTATTGGTTGTCTTTTTCTTGTCAATTTATGAGATACCTTTTGTCTGCATTGTAGATAATTGGTGATATTTCAGTTATGTTTTGCCATGCACCAATTTTTAACTTATATGTATATATAGAGTTTAATATTGCTAGATACATTGCTAGCTTTTTAAAAATATGGTTAAAAGGTCTCCCCTGCCACTGGATTCTGCATATTTTTCCTAGATCATTTCTAATTATTTTATTTTTATAGTCTATGTCATATGAATTAATTTTATATATCTTAAAGTTCTCACTCTGTTGCCCAGGCAGGAATACAATGGTGTGATCTTGGCTCACTGCGGCCTCTGCCTCCTGGGTTCAAGCCATCCACCCGCCTCATCCTCCTAAGTAGCTGGGACTACAGGCGCATGACACCATACCTAGCTAATTTTTGTATTTTTTGTAGAGACAGGATTTGGCCGTGTCACCCAGGCTGGCCTCACACTCCGCCTGCCTTGGCCTCCCAAAGTGCTGGGATTACAGACGTGAGCCACCATGCCCGGACTAAGTTTGTTTTCTTTTAAATGAATAGCTGCTCATACCAGCATCATTTATCCCACTGAAATACCACTATTGACCTACAGTCATAGTCATACATTGTTTAGTGATGTGGATACAATCTGAGAAATGTGTCGTTAGGCGATTTAGTCCTTGTGCGAATATCATAGAGTGTACTTACACAAACCTAGATATTACAGCCTACTACACACCTAGGCTATATGGTATAGCCTGTTGCTCCAAGGCTTCTAATTTATACAACATGTTACTGTACTGAATACTGTAGGCAGTTATAACACATTAGTAATGATTTGTGTATCTGAACATAGAAAAGATAGAGTAAAAATATGGTATTATAACCTTACAGGATTACTGTCATATGTGGTCCATCATTGACCTAAATGTCATTAATTCTGTGCTTGACTGTACATTAAAGTCTGAAGGCAAGTCTTTTCCCCAAAATGGTATACATTTTCTATTTACCCGGTTGTTCTTAGGCATTTATTCTCTCATACGAAGTTTAAAATGAGTTTATCCATTGGCAACTCATTTGAAAAAATGTAGCCCCTTTTTTTTTCAGGTTCTTTAGACCTCTCACTTCTAAAGATTTCATAGACATGGATCTTTATTTTTAAAGTACATCTTTTCCACCATTTCTATCTCCTTTTCATTAACTTCTGGAAACACATTTTTGTAATGTAGGAGAGAATTTCTCATGTGTTTACAGATTTTTTAAAAATCTGCTAATACGTATTTGTGAGATAAGTAAATTTCTCTTGCTCATGCTGTCTGCTCATCAGTGACCCAACACTTTCCTTTCACATCCATTTTCCCAGCTTGATTCTAGAATCTAAAACTATTGCTCTTCCAAACTGCTAACTTAATAGCCTGGTTTAATAAAAATTAATGTTTAGAGCTCACACCTGTAATCCCAGCACTTTGGGAGGCCGAGGCAGGCAGATCAGCTGAGACCTTGCAGTGAGATAGACTTGGGTGTGAATCTTCCTATCTTTTTTGTTACATGATCCTTAAATAGCAACCCTGGTCTTTATCTGTATTGTGGAAGTGCAGTTATTCTTTGTTGGATTCTTCTGGTGGTTAAATAAGAAAATAATGTAAATTTTCTGGTGAATATAGATATCAATATGTAAGAAGAACTCACTTTCTTCACTTAGCCCGTTTTTCAATCCTGTTTCCTCTTCCCCAACTTTTTCTTCTAGTGGGAAGTGTTTTGAGTGGTAATATCAGAATTCATAAACCTGGGAAAGTTATGAAATGTGTGTGCTGGTAGTTAGCTTTGATAGTATATTTAACATTATATTTTTGATACTTGCGTGGATAACTGGACTTTTATCTGTGAGCATGGGGTACCTACCCATCATATATAACATCGGAAATGAGCAGTAGTGCTGCTCTTAGAGCTGGACAGGAGGTATCCTGGTCTAGGCCCTGTGATACATGTGTCTTCTCCAAACTGCTGTCTCCCCTCAGGTAAGGAGTCACTGAAGCCAAGGAGATGTACCTACCCAGATTTTGCAACATCTCTTCCTACAACAGTCTGACCCTGGTTTATCTGCCTACAAAGGCCTCTCCACCATGCCCATCTCTGTCCATTGTGCTACTAATATGTCTGAGGTAGCCAAGAGAACAGTGTACACTAAGCGTTTGAACAGAGCCTGCATCCATACCCTTTCCTTCCTTCCTGCACCTTTACCTCCCCCTACACCCAAAGTGGAATGAAACGGGGTGGGAAGAGGAGAAAAAAGAGCCCGGGGCTAACTCTTTTGTTACTGCCATGCTTCAATGTGGAACTCCATGGAGTCTGAGCATTTTAAATTTGAACCTGTCCTTCCAGGTCATAAAGTATATTTGTCAAGTAGGGTTATAGACCATATTTTATTCATCATGAACTTGATTTCTAATTTTAAATATTTAGATAAATGGCTTGTAGACCTCCATTGTATTCTTGCTCAAACATTGCCCCACAAATGTTTGAGATGGGCCTGATGAGCAAAGGATACTTCTATTAAAAATTAAGTGACTTAAATTTTTTCTTTTGAAACATTTTTTCTGTTTAAACACATCCACCATATAGAGTCACATTCAGGATTTGGGATGTCTTTGACCTAATTATAGCATTTGGCCATTCCTTTCCTAAAATTTCCTCTTTCTTGAGCACATTTTGTCCTGGTTTTCTGCCTGCTTCTTTGATGTTTCTAGGTCTTTTTATTGGGCTTTTTAGGTTCTTTTGTCCCATTTTATATTGATTTTCTTCAAGGAAGTGTCCTTTACTCTTGCCACTTTTTTATGCTCTCCTTAAGTAACATACACCCAAAGTTTTAATTGTTATCTGTAAGCTGCTATTTCTAAAGTCTTTATCTCAAAGCAGACCCTCTCTGATTTCAGTGGAATCAATATGCATGTCCATCTGCCTTCAAAAGAGCTCCACCCAGATGCTCTGTAAGCATCTTGCACTCTGTATGTCTAAAACTAAGCTCATCTTCACCTCTTACCCTGAAACCTGTTCCTCCTGTATTCCTTGTCTTGTTTAACAGCACTAACCATATACATGATAATCCTAGATTCCTCCCCCTTTATACTTCATGTTCAGTCAGTCCTATCAGCTCTTGTCTCCTTTTCGCCATCCTCACCAGTAATGCTCATTTTAAGCTTTTGTATTTTATTGTGTACAGCAGTTGCAACAGCCTCTTGCCTTTATTCTTGGATTCCCAATCCATCCTCCACAAAACTTGCCCTCTTGATATTTTATAAAATGTGACCTGATCTTGTTATTGGGTTACTTTAAACAGTTGAGTTGAACTCTGTTGAATCTACTGATACAATCTAAGCATCTTAGTGATGTTTCTCATACTTTGTTCCTCTAGTGCCTGTAACTTTGCTTTGGCTGGCTCTTTCTGTATTTCTTTTCTTGCCCATCAAGAAAAACTCATCCATAAGGTTATTGGCTCAATTTAATTTTATCAGGTATATGGGCATTCTTTGTTCCCAGAGCACTATATACTATGTTACAGTTGTTGACATGTCTGTCATCCTGCTAGATTCTGAGCTTCTTTAAATAAGCATCTTTGTCTTTTCATTGTATTCTCTGTCATCTAACATAGGACCTGACATATAAATGTTTGGATGAATCCTCTAATCATATTAGGTATGTAAATCGTGTGCCTGGAACTATGTTATATGTCATGTTTTGTTTTGAATTGTTTTGTTTAATATCCTACATTGACCTAACCCAGTGTTTTTCCATGAGGGCACTATATAGGTTTTTGGGGTGGTATAATTCATTATCATGTGGGACTGTACATTTCAGGATGTTTGCTTCTCTCATCTTCAAAATGAACCTGTACATTTCTGGGGAGTGGGTTGTTTTCACAGAAGAATATTGCAGGTGAAAACTATTTGCTAAAAATGCTGGGCATGTAGTAAATGCTTAATAAAATGCTTCTTGCTATAAGCTTTTGCTTTTAACTAGGCATGGTACCATCATTACAATTTTGTTTAATAGTTTAACCACAACATTTGAATAGACTCTGTAGGGCCATTGTAACACTGATGTTAAAAGGTAAGGACTATAAATATGCAAGTGTCTTGTTATGGTGATGCTAACTTTGTAGTAAAAACAATTTTGTAAACAATCAAATTTACATTTTAAACCTGGGAATATTATAGGTAGCACAGAGTGAAGCTGAAAAGAAATTGAAGAAGGATGACAAGAAAAAAGAATTGCAGGAGCTAAATGAGCTGTTCAAACCTGTAGTTGCTGCTCAAAAAATAAGTAAAGGTAAACTTAAAATTTCAGAAGTGTGATTTTTTATCAAATGTAGTTTATGCTAAAAACTATTTATTTTGATGTTTATTTTCTTTAGATAATAAGACAGTTGTATCTGCAATGAAAATGTTATGTTACTCCCTTCATCAAAATTACCTATGTCAGTGGGTTGCTTATGGTTCCTCTGTATATGTTCACATCTGTGTCATTGTACAGCTAATACAGCTAAACTGCAGCCATGCACCCCACACTTAAGGCAAAATTAGTAATTTAACAGACTGCTAATTGATTTATAACATTCAGTCTTTGGTAGTAGGTAAGCAAAACCATAGTTGAATAAACTGTACGTCCCAAGTTTTTGGCACTGTTCTGTCATGTATGTTCATTTCTTTTTTGCCTCTTTTTTTTTTTTTTTTTTTTTTTTTTTTGAGATGGAGTGTTGCTCTGTCACCAGGCTGGAGTGCCGTGGCACCATCTCAGCTTACTGCAACCTCCGACTGTCTGGTTCAAGCCATTGTCCTGCCTCAGCCTCCCGAGTCACTGGGATTACAGGCATGCACTACCACGCCCAGCTAGTTTTTGTATTTTAGTGGAGACGGGGTTTCATCCTGTTGGCCAGGATGGTCTCGATCTCTTGACCTCGTTATCTGTCTGCCTCGGCCTCCCAGACTGCTGGAATTACAGGCGTGAGCCACCATGCCTGGCCTCCTTTTTGCCTCTTGCCCTGTTGACATGACCTAGACAAAGCCTGTGAAATAGCCTATGTTCTTGTTTGGTTTCACACTCTCTGCCACCTTTCATAGTCAGAATAAAAGAAACAAAAGTAGACACAAAATGCTACAAAAAGAACTTTAAAGAAATGTCTTGCTAATCACCCATAAGTGCCGTTTTCCTCTCACATCAGTGAATGGAAAATAAGTTAACCAAAATTAATCATATTTCAGGTAGAATCTATACTTTACAGCCTGGCAGATTATAATACAAATACCATATGCCATTTGACATAGGTGCAGATCCCAAGTCTGTGGTATGTGCATTCTTCAAGCAAGGACAGTGTACTAAAGGCGATAAGTGTAAGTTCTCCCATGACTTGACTCTGGAGAGAAAATGTGAAAAGCGAAGTGTTTACATTGATGCAAGAGATGAAGAACTTGAAAAAGGTAATTTTTTTAAAAACATTCTCTTAAAAATAAATGTTTAATACTTTCGGTTTGCTACTAAGATATTTATTAAATTGAAGAACATTTCAATCTTAATAGACTGTTTATAAAGAATAATTAATTGGGTTTATTATTTTTTATAAAATCTGAAAATTACCATAATATGCCCTTTAAGTAAATGAAGATACTTTAAAAAACAGTGATTTATTTTGGATTTGTCTGTCACCCTTTCCTTCAGTACTACCTGCTCATTTGTCCAAAGTACTTAGGAAGCTTTGGTGAATAATTTTCTTTTTTTTTTGAGACGGAGTCTTGGCTCTGTCGCCCAGACTGGAGTGCAGTGGCACCATCTCACCATCTCAGCTCACTGTAGCCTCCATCTCCCAGGTTCAAGCAATTCTCCTGCCTCAGCCTCCCGAGTAGCTGGGTCTACAGGGCCGCGCTGCCACGCCCAGCTCATTT